>NC_034186.2:33801842-34101842 GCF_002021735.2 Oncorhynchus kisutch
TTTACTTATGAAGTGTTCTAATGCCTGATAAACATGCGTAGCACATTATAGATGCATTCATAGAGCATAGTACTGGGGAGGCCTATGGGAACACAGACCGTGACTCTCTCTCTACCACCATCTGTCTGTCTATGTTTCATCTCTGTCTGTTTGTCTTCCTCTGTCGCTGTCTGTCTGTCTTGGCCCATCCATCCAGGGTCTTCTCTGGCACCCTCTCCATCTTCCCAGCTGCAGTCTCCTCAGAGTAGAGAAGAGCTGGAGGAGAACTAGTGTTTATAAGAGCTCCTTCCTTCCATATGGCCGATAACTATTAACGGCCCCCGCTGCATTTACCTTGGATGCCGTTCTTCAGGAACCATGTCCAAACTACAGAAAGAAAACAAGAACAGGAGGAAAAGAGCGGACGCTCAGGTTAAGGCCTTCTAGAGTTACCTGTGTTGTTCCATGCTTTTTCCGGGGGTAATTAAACTATACAATGTGTGTATAATGTGGTTTGGGCAGGCCATTCATCTTGCCACAGCATCCGCCCCCCACACCCTCTCCCTCATGCCAAAATCTCCCCACAGTCCCAACGCTCTAGCAGCCCCATGGTACACGGTGTGTGTCTGACTCTGGGTAATGACATATAGCATCTCAAGGGCATTATTCATTTTCATACACAGCTTATTTCTGAAAAGAGTGGGATTCATTCAGTCATAACATAACAAGCAGAAAATAAATACTCTCTGACTCTCTCTGGTGCCCCCTGTTGGGGAGAACGTTTCTGGCATGAGAGTGGTGTTATAGTGAAGTGGGCATTGCTGCTCCACTTTATGCAATTCCTTGTACATGCTGCTCTGCTAGGTACCAAGTAATCACACTATTAGTCAAAGGAAAGAATCACTGAGGCTATGGTACATCAACAGTATGTTAGGACAGACTGTCTTTTCGTACAGTCTGAACCTACCCCTCTCTATATATATCCAGTGCTTTGTTCTGTACTGTATGATCCAGGGTGTTACTGTTTCTGTTACTGTAGTGTTACTGTTACTGTAGTGTTACTGTTACTGTTACTGTTATGTTACTGTTACCTTTACTGTATCGTTACTGTTACTTTAGTGTTACTGTAGTGTTACTGTTACGGTTACTGTTATGTTACTGTTACTGTACTGTTACTGTGGTGTGACTTTTAATTTTACTGTTGCTGCTGCTTTTGCTGTTGCTGTTTCTGTAGTGTTACTGTTACTGTTACTGTTACTGTATTTTTACTGTTACTGTTACTGTTACTGTTACTGTATTTTTACTGTTACTGTAGTGTTACTGTTACTGTTACTGTATTTTTACTGTTACTGTAGTGTTACTGTTACTGTATTTTTACTGTTACTGTAGTGTTACTGTTACTGTTACTGTATTTTTACTGTTACTGTACGGTTACTGTCACTTTTGCTGTTGTGTTGCTGTTACTATTGTATTGTTACTGTTATTGTTAATCTAGTGTTACTTTTACTGTTACTGTAGTGTTACTGTTACTGTACTGTTACTATTACTGTCACTGTAGTGTTACTATTACTGGTACTGGAGTGTTACTGGTACTGTTACTATTACTGTTACTGTAGTGGTACTGTAGTGTTACTGTTACTGTCACTGTAGTGTTACTGTTACTGTTACTATTACTGTTACTGTAGTGGTACTGTAGTGTTACTGTTACTGTTACTGTACTGTTACTGTTAATATTACTGTTACTGTCACTGTACTGTTACTATTACTGTTAGAGTAGTGGTACTGTGGTGTTACTGTTACTGTAGTATTACTGTTATGGTTACTGTAGTGTTACTGTTACTGTTATGGTTACTGTGGTATTAGTGAAACTGTTACTGTTACTGTAGTGTTACTGGTACTGTTAATGTAGTGTTACTGTTACTGTGGTGTTACTCTTATACTGTTACTGTCACTGCAATGTTACTGTTAATGTAGTGCTAATGTAACTGTTACTGTAGTGGTACTGTTACTGTTACTGTCACTGTAGTGTTACTGTTACTGTTACTGTTACTTTCACTGTTACTGTTACTTTCACTGTTACTGTTACTGTTGCTGTTTTTGTTACTGTTACTGTTACTTTCACTGTTACTGTTACTGTTGCTGTTTTTGTTACTGTCACTGTTACTGTACTGTTACTGTTACTGTAGTGTTACTGTTACTGTTAATGTAGTGGAACTGTTGCTTTTACTGTTAAGGTTACTGTTACAATTGTGGTAGTTTTACTGTCACTCTAGTATTACTGTTACTGTATTGTTACTGTAGTGTTACTGTCACTCTAGTGTTACTGGTACTGTACTGTAACTGTTACTGTAACTGTAACTGTTACTGTTACTGGTACTTTAGTGTTACTGTTGTGTTACTGTTACTGGTACTGTTGCTGTGGTGTTACTGTAGTGTTACTGTTGCTGGCACTGTTACTGTAGTGTTACTGTTATTGTTGCTGTAGTATTACTGGTACTGGTACTGTTACTGTGGTGTTACTGTAGTGTTACTGTCGCTGTCACTGTTACTGTAGTGTTACTGTTATTGTTGCTGTAGTATTACTGTAGTGTTACTGTTATTGGTACTGTTACTGTAGTGTTACTGATACAGTTACTGTACTATTACTGGTGTGTTACTGTTACTGTTACTATAGTTGTTAATATACTGTAGTGTTACTTTCTCTGTAGTGTTACTGTTACTGTAGTATTACTGTAGTATTACTGTAGTGTTACTGTAGTATTACTGCTACTTTTACTGTTACTGCACCGGTACTGTGCTGTTACTGTTACTGTTACTGTACTGTACTGTACTGTACTGTACTGTTATTGTTACTGTTACTGTACTGTACTGTTACTGTTACTGTAGTGTTACTCTGGTGTTACTGTTACTGTTACTGTTACTGTAGTGTTACTGTCGCTGTCACTGTTACTGTAGTGTTACTGTTATTGTTGCTGTAGTATTACTGTAGTGTTACTGTTTCTGTAGTGTTATTGTTACTGTTAATGTAGTGTTGCTGTTACTGTACTGTTACTGTTACTGTTGCTGTAGTGTTACTGTTATTGTTGCTGTAGTATTACTGTAGTGTTACTGTTTCTGTAGTGTTATTGTTACTGTTAATGTAGTGTTGCTGTTACTGTACTGTTACTGTTACTGTTGCTGTAGTGTTACTTTTTCTGTAGTGTTACTGTAGTGTTACTCTACCGTTACTGTTAATATACTGTAGTGTTACTTTCTCTGTAGTGTTACTGTTACTGTAGTATTACTGTAGTATTACTGTAGTGTTACTGTAGTGTTACTGCTACTTTTACTGTTACTGCACCGGTACTGTGCTGTTACTGTTACTGTTACTGTACTGTACTGTACTGTACTGTACTGTACTGTACTGTTATTGTTACTGTTACTGTTACTGTACTGTTACTGTTACTGTTACTGTTGTGTTACTGTCGCTGTTTCTGTAGTGTTTCTGTAGTGTTACTGTTATTGTTACTGTTACTGTTACTGTAGTATTACTGTTACTGTTACTATAGTTGCATTGTTACTGTTAATGTAGTGTTGCTGTTACTTTTACTGTTACTATAGTGTTATTGTTACTGTTAATGTAGTGTTGCTGTTACTGTTACTGTTACTGTTACTGTTACTGTTACTGTTACTGTTACTGTTACTGTTACTGTTACTGTTACTGTTACTGTTACCGTTACTGTACTGTTGCTGTTACTGTTACTGTGCTGTTACTGTAGTGTTACTGTTACGGTTACTCTAGTGTTTCTGTAGTGTTACTGTTACTGTAGTGTTACTGTTACTGTAGTATCACTGTTACTGTTACTGTTACTGTAGTGTTACTGTTACTGTGGTGTTACTGTACTGTTACTGTTACTTTTTCTGCCGTGTTACTGTTACTGTAGTGTTACTGTTATTGTTACTGTTACTGCAGTGTTACTGTTACTGCTACTGTAGTGTTACTGTTACTGTTACTGTAGTGTTACTGTAACTGTTACTGTTATTGTAGTGTTACTGTAACTGTTACTGTTATTGTAGTGTTACTGTAACTGTTACTGTCACTGTTACTGTTACTGTAGTGTCACTGCTACATTTACTGCTACTGTAGTGTTACTGTTACGGTTACTGCTACTGTAGTGTTACTGTTACTGTTACTGCTACTGTAGTGTTACTGTTACTGTTACTGTAGTGTTACTGTAACTGTTACTGTTACTGTAACGGTTACTGTCACTGTTACTGTTACTGTAGTTTCACTGCTACTTTTACTGTACTGTTACTGTTACTGTTACTGTTGTGTTACTGTCGTTGTTTCTGTAGTGTTTCTGTAGTGTTACTGTTATTGTTACTGTTACTGTTACTGTAGTATTACTGTTACTGTTACTATAGTTGCATTGTTACTGTTCATGTACTGTTATTGTTACTGTTACTGTACTGTTACTGTACTGTTACTGTTACTGTACTGTTACTGTACTGTTACTGTTACGGTTACTGTAGTGTTACTGTACTGTTACTGTTACTGTACTGTTACTGTTACTGTACTGTTACTGTACTGTTACTGTTACGGTTACTGTAGTGTTACTGTACTGTTACTGTTACTGTAGTGTTACTGTTACTGTAGTGTTACTGTTACTGTAGTATTACTGTTACTGTTACTGTAGTGTTACTGTTACTGTGGTGTTACTGTTACTGTTACTGTAGTGTTACTGTTGCTGTGGTGTTACTGTTACTGTACTGTAACTGTTCAAATCAAATCAAATCAAATCAAAATGTATTTGTCACATACACATGGTTAGCAGATGTTAATGCGAGTGTAGCAAAATGCTTGTGCTTCTAGTTCCGACAATGCAGTAATAACCAACAAGTAATCTAGCTAACAATTCCAAAACTACTACCTTATAGACACAAGTGTAAGGGGATAAAGAATATGTACATAAAGATATATGAATGAGTGATGGTACAGAGCGGCATAGGCAAGATACAGTAGATGGTATTGAGTGCAGTATATACATATGAGATGAGTATGTAAACAAAGTGGCATAGTTAAAGTGGCTAGTGATACATGTATTACATAAAGATGCAGTAGATGATATAGAGTACAGTATATACATATACATATGAGATGAATAATGTAGGGTATGTAAACATTATATTAGGTAGCATTGTTTAAAGTGGCTAGTGATATATTTTACATAATTTCCCATCAATTCCCATTATTAAAGTGGCTGGAGTTGAGTCAGTGTGTTGGCAGCAGCCACTCAATGTTAGTGGTGGCTGTTTAACAGTCTGATGGCCTTGAGATAGAAGCTGTTTTTCAGTCTCTCGGTCCCAGCTTTGATGCACCTGTACTGACCTCACCTTCTGGATGATAGCGGGGTGAACAGGCAGTGGCTCGGGTGGTTGTTGTCCTTGATGATCTTTATGGCCTTCCTGTGACATCGGGTGGTGTAGGTGTCCTGGAGGGCAGGTAGTTTGCCCCCGGTGATGCGTTGTGCAGACCTCACTACCCTCTGGAGAGCCTTACGGTTGTGGGCGGAGCAGTTGCCGTACCAGGCGGTGATACAGCCCGACAGGATGCTCTCGATTGTGCATCTGTAGAAGTTTGTGAGTGCTTTTGGTGACAAGCCGAATTTCTTCAGCCTCCTGAGGTTGAAGAGGCGCTGCTGCGCCTTCTTCACGATGCTGTCTGTGTGGGTGGACCAATTCAGTTTGTTTGTGATGTGTACGCCGAGGAACTTAAAACTTACTACCCTCTCCACTACTGTTCCATCAATGTGGATAGGGGGGTGTTCCCTCTGCTGTTTCCTGAAGTCCACAATCATCTCCTTAGTTTTGTTGACGTTGAGTGTGAGGTTATTTTCCTGACACCACACTCCGAGGGCCCTCACCTCCTCCCTGTAGGCCGTCTCGTCGTTGTTGGTAATAAAGCCTACCACTGTTGTGTCGTCCTCAAACTTGATGATTGAGTTGGAGGCGTGCGTGGCCACGCAGTCGTGGGTGAACAGGGAGTACAGGAGAGGGCTCAGAACGCACCCTTGTGGGGCCCCAGTGTTGAGGATCAGCGGGGTGGAAATGTTGTTGCCTACCCTCACCACCTGGGGGCGGCCCGTCAGGAAGTCCAGTACCCAGTTGCACAGGGCGGGGTCGAGACCCAGGGTCTCGAGCTTGATGACGAGCTTGGAGGGCACTATGGTGTTAAATGCCGAGCTGTAGTCGATGAACAGCATTCTCACATAGGTATTCCTCTTGTCCAGATGGGTTAGGGCCGTGTGCAGTGTGGTTGAGATTGCATCGTCTGTGGACCTATTTGGGTGGTAAGCAAATTGGAGTGGGTCTAGGGTGTCAGGTAGGGTGGAGGTGATATGGTCCTTGACTAGTCTCTCAAAGCACTTCATGATGACGGAAGTGAGTGCTACGGGGCGGTAGTCGTTTAGCTCAGTTACCTTAGCTTTCTTGGGAACAGGAACAATGGTTACTGTTACTGTAGTGTTACTGTTACTGTTACTGCTACTGTAGTGTTACTGTTGCTGTTACTGCTACTGTAGTGTTACTGTTACTGTTACTGCTACTGTAGTGTTACTGTTACTGTTACTGTAGTGTTACTGCTACTTTTACTGTTACTGTACTGTAACTGCTACTGCATTGGTACTGTTACTGTTACTGTTACTATAGTGTTACTGTTACTAGTACTTTAGTGCCGCTGTATACTCACACACTCACACACTCACACGCACACACACACACACACAAACACACAACCTTGTGGGGACACACAATTCAGTCCCATTCAAAATCCTATTTTCCCTAACCCTAACCCTCAACCTAACCCCTACCCTAACCCTAATCTTAACCCTAACCCTATCCTTAACCCAGAAACCTAACCATAATCTTAACCCTGAACCTAACCCTAACTCCTAACCCTAAACCTAAAACTAACCCTAGCTCCTAACCCTAAACCTAACCCTAGCTCCTAACCCTAACCCTAAAACTAACCCTAGCTCCTAACCCTAAACCTAAAACTAACCCTAGCTCCTAACCCTAACCCTAAACGTAAAACTAACCCTAGCTCCTAACCCTTAACTTAACCCTAGCTCCTAACCCTAAACCTAAAACTAACCCTAGCTCCTAACCCTAACCCTAAACGTAAAACTAACCCTAGCTCCTAACCCTTAACTTAACCCTAGCTCCTAACCCTAAACCTAAAACTAACCCTAGCTCCTAACCCTAACCCTAACCCTAGCTCCTAACCCTTAACTTAACCCTAGCTCCTAACCCTAAACCTAAAACTAACCCTAGCTCCTAACCCTAACCCTAAACGTAAAACTAACCCTAGCTCCTAACCCTAACCCTAAACCTAACCCTAGCTCCTAACCCTAAACCTAAACCTAACCCTAGCTCCTAACCCTAAACCTAAACCTAACCTTAGCTCCTAACCCTAAACCTAAACCTAACCCTAGCTCCTAACCCTAAACCTAAACCTAACCCTAGCTCCTAACCCTAAACCTAAACCTAACCCTAGCTCCTAACCCTAAACCTAAACCTAACCCTAGCTCCTAACCCTAACACTAACACTCATTCTAACCTTAACCCTAAACCCCCTAGAAATAGCATTTGATCTTGTGGGGACCAACAAAATGTCTGCAGTTGGTCAAATTTTTGGTTTGTTTACTTTATTTTGTGGGGATTTCTGGTCCACAAAGATATAGTGAAACACACACACACACACACACACACACACACACACACACACACACACACACACACACACACACTCACACACACACACCTTCTCTATATAACACAGCAATATGCACGTACATGTAGGAGGAGGAACTGGTGTGACAGTGTTTTGGAGTCAGAGAGCAGTGTTTCAGCAGGTTTCCATTTGCTAGTTCCTTGATGCTGCCTTCATTCCCTTATTGAAAACATCCCCTGGAATGTCCTGCAGCAGCCATAGCCCAGCCACCACTTCACTGACACACACAGTGAAGGAGAGAAAGTGTGTGTGTGTGTGTGTGTGTGTGTGTGTGTGTGTGTGTGTGTGTGTGTGTGTGTGTGTGTGTGTGTGTGTGTGTGCGTGCGTGCGTGCGTGCGTGCGTGCGTGCGTGCGTGCGTGCGTGCGTGCGTGCGTGCGTGCGTGCGTGCGTGCGTGCGTGTGTGTGTGTGTGTGTGTGTGTGTGTGTGAGAGAGAGAGAGAGAGAGGGGGTGGAGGCGAGTGAGTTTTATGGCCTAGAGAGTTGTTAATTAATGTATACAGTAATACAATACATACTAATATTTGTATTTTAGACAAGTTGCTTTTGTCTGTTATACAAGTTTGTGACTTTGTGTGTGCACTGTGCATGTGTGTAATAGGTTATTGTTCAGTTTTGGACAGATGTGTTTTGCAGTTGCATGTGAAGTGGTGGGTTAAAGCCATAGTTGTATTCTTGCACTCTAGATGTTGCCTGCTTTGTCACAATGCCTCCCCCTCTCTCTTTCTTCTCCCCTCTCTCTCTTCTTCCATCTGTCTCTGTCTGCTTTCCTGTCTGCCTCCATCCCCCTTCATCACACTGACTCTATCTCTCTCCTCCATAACTCCATCTGCTCTGTCTCACTCTGTCTTTCCTTGTCTTCCCTCCTCCCAGTAGGAACGTTTTATGGAGCGAGAGAGGAGGAGACACCAGGGAAAGACGACTAGTGGTCTCCCCCGGATAGTTTAGTATTGTATTTGTACAGGTGTGGCATGGTGTGTGTTACTGTATCGGTGTGGGTGTGCATCATTTAACAGTGGTGCCTCTGTCTTAGTGCCCACCCTGTTGGGCTGACGTTTCCCTCTCTGCCTCCCCCTGCGTGAGACTGACGATGCACAGGCCCCGTCTCCCATCGCTGAGCTGGGACTGTGGCGGGGAGACAGCCTTTTTTGGCTCTCATACATCTTTAACTCACATGTACACACACACACACACACACACACACACACACACACACACACACACACACACACACACACACACACACACACACACACACACACACACACACACACACACACACACACACACATATACACACAGACACACACACACGCACACACTCATACAGACAGACACACATACACACACACACAGTAGACAGGCAGATACACACAGGTGCTCATATAAGATCTGTCTGATATTAGATTCACTACAAGTCAGAGCTGAAGAGGTGCAATATTAAAACATAATGTTTTCATCAGTCATCTCCCCATTAGCAGAAGACCCAGTGTGGAGCCCCATCACTTTTCTGTGTCCTCTCCTTACAGTCTCTATACAGTGCAAGGCAGATTCATGACAACCTGTCACAAACGTAGTATTGACATTCTTACATATTTTTTCAGTCCTGAGTCCTGACCCATAGCTTTCTACATACAGTATGTATGACATAATCCCCTGTTATCATTATAACTACTAATAATGAATCTGGTAAACGGTTAGAGGTTGGGCCCATAGTGCCAGTCCCTCTTTTGTCAGGCCTGTATCCTCTCGCAGTCCCTCTCTCTGTCAGGCCTGTATCCTCTCTCAGTCCCTCTCTCTGTCAGGCCTGTATCCTCTCTCAGTCCCTCTCTCTGTCAGGCCTGTATCCTCTCTCAATCCCTCTCTCTGTCAGGCCTGTAGCCTCTCTCAGTCCCTCTCTCTGTCAGGCCTGTAGCCTCTCTCAATCCCTCTCTCTGTCAGGCCTGTATCCTCTCTCAGTCCCTCTCTCTGTCAGGCCTGTATCCTCTCTCAGTCCCTCTCTCTGTCAGGCCTGTATCCTCTCTCAGCCCCTCTCTCTGTCCCTCTCAGGCCCTGACGTGTTAGCTTAGCATTAGCCTGTGTGCTGGTGTTGATCCCAGGCAGCTCTAATTAGATCTGTAGGGCTCATTAGTCTGCTTGTAGATTACATGCTTCATTAGCCTCTGGAACAACATATCACAGCTCATTCAGCACTAATGGCTCCTACGCCACATTGCACTGACAATTGTATACTCACTCCATCTCCATAACTCTCCTCTAGCTAATACAAACACACACATTCTCTTTTTCACACACACCGGCACACATTGCATGTATTGCACGGACATACAAATGCACGCAGACACACAATGTCAATTACACTTGCAATTTTTTACACAATTTGTCTAAAGTCTGTCATTAATTACTATGTATCAGCTGATCTGAGACCTACAAATGTATCTAACATGTAGCAGAGGGACTTGTTGTAATAAAGAGGGGATGAGGGGGTGAAGGGTGGAGGAGAGGAAATGACATGATGAAAGTTGGAGCAGGAATGAGATGAGAGCGATAAAGAGAGCTTTGAGTCGGGGTCTATGAGGGTGCCATGGCTTCCATCACATTCATGCACTGCATAGCTACCATCAGCATGTGTGTGTGTATGCCTGTCTGTGTGTCTGTGTGTAAGAAAGGAGCCTTTCTCCAGACGCCTGCCAGCTGCCCTCCCCCTCCCGTCCTGTCCTAGCAGAGAAGGAGTTAAGACCTCAGCTGTCAGCAACAAAAACAAACTGAGGGGGCAATTTTCACTAAATGTTTTAACCCCACCACAGGCCCAGCCCAGCAAATCCCTGTCTCCCCCTCCTCCCGATCTTTTCTCTTGCCTTACCTCCCTCTTTCATCTCTCTTCTTCCGCAGTCTCTCTCGCTCCTTCCCTCCTCCCTCCCTCTCTGTGTCTCTGTCTGCCAGGGGAGGTTCACACACAGCAGTGTGGCAGCAGTGACTGGAGCCTGTGGGGTCTGGCAGACAGAATGAGAGCATACAGACAGTCTAAATATGTAATGCCAGCAGGAATCACTTTAAATGTTCCTACAGAAAATCACTGGCCCCTACAGTGGTCCTGACATAGTCCATGTGGTGCAGAACCAAGGATGCCATGGTCAGGCTGTGTGTCTCTGAGTATGCAGTGTAAAAGGGGTTGACCTACAGGGGGTAAATAAGTATAAATGCTTTTTCTGACTTGATGCATTAGGGGACCTGGACCGAGACACGTCCGTTCGCAATCATTGGTCATCACACCCCACCGGTAATAGCATTCAGAGGGTCTCACCCACTCCACGGGGAGTAGTCAAGATGTGATGCGTGTTGTCTTAAATAAACAGTTGTAGAAGGGTGCTATTAGCCAAGGAATCATTCCATGTTATACATATAAAAATGGCCAATGGTGTCTTGATGCATTAGGGGACCAGAACTGGGACACGACCGTTCCCGGTCATCGGTCATCACACCCCACCGGTGGAAGCACTTATTGGGCTGCATGCATAGGAAATGAAATCATTATGAAAGGGAGGAGGGGAGGAGAAAGGGATGAGGAGGGGTAAGGAGGGGAAACACTCCTGATTCCCATTAATCCCACTACTAAAACAGAGCCTGAGAGCTTCAGGGTGGAATTTCCTGATTCCTTCCTTTAGATTTACACGTCAAGCGAGAGCTTCTCTGTTCAACACCATGGTTCAGCTAGTTCAGATGCAATACGGATAGAATTTCTCTCCCCCGGTTTGTTGACTGGAAGGCTGGGAGGTGATTTATAGATGAGCTGGTACTGTAGAAGTATACATGTACACCCAGGGTTACAGTGCAGGGATGCTGGAGTTATTAAAGCTTTGGTACATGAATCATTCTCACATTGTGGAAGGGGCTGATAGTGCTCTGGCAGTGAGTTAGACAGGGACTTCCCCGAGCATTTATACAGAGGCAGGTACACACTCACACGCATGCACGTGCCCACACACAAGATGACATGCATACACGCGCATACCCACCGATACACACACACACTGGCACGTTGTGAACACATACATCAGATAGCACTCATATTTCCAATTAGGGTAGAGGAATGCATCCTTATTTTCCTTGGCCAACTTTTTTTCTTGGAGTCCAGATTTGTGTGGTTTGTTTCCATTCCATCACCACCCCTTTGTCTCTCTCCTCATCCCTCTCTTCTCTTGTCCTCTCCCTTTTTCCCCCGGTCTGTTGTTCCACAGCCCGTGAAGCAACAGCTTGTGTTTGTTTGCAGCATAGTAACAGTGAACAGCATGCGTTCTGTGTGTTCTGTGTGTGGAGGTCTACGCCGTCGTCCCCCTCCTCCACCTCAGGTGTCCACCAGCCAGCCTGCCCATGCTCCGAGAGCATGGATCCCTCTCTCCTTCTTACGCTGGCACAGCCTCCCTCTCCCACTGGCCTGTCCCTATCCACATCACTCTCTACAGTAGAGGGATTATCCCTATGTCCACTCACCATTCAGCGTCGCTTGACTACATTGCAGGGTGCAGGGATGGGTATAGGGAGGAGTGGAGCAAGGCGAGGACGGGCTGAGGGAGGAATGGGGTGCTGACACGGCTGGAGTCAGGCCCACAAAGCCCTCAGCCTGGGTGGCAACCAGACACACGCTACTATAGAGGAGAGAGAGTGTTTGTTTGTGTGTGTGGGTTTTTACATATGAAATCTGGAACCCTGGTTCGGTTTCCTGGAGCATTTTTTACATTTGATTCCACAAAATACGTTTTTCTTTTACAAGACCTGTAAATAACTGTTTCAGGGTATGATTTGAGAGATGCACATTCTACATAACGTTAACAAGCTAGTTACTTTACAACGCGACTCGCGCTACCGCGTGACACTACCTGGTACTCTTGTCCTGGATTCTGGAAGCGTTACTCACACAGGTCCAGGATTCGTTTCAGCCTGGGATCGTTTGCGTTTCACACATGCTTTATAGCGTGGATCAGGGTACCTACAGCTCCAGGATCATACAGGGGATACGTGAAAGCACCCTGACAAATCAAGAAAGAGAGAAGAATGCAAGATATCAGAAATGTATTTTCTAGCTCCTCTAATGGTCTCTAGAGTCAGAAACATTCCCTCTGAGAGATACAGACCAGACAGGGAGGAGGGTACACTTGGCCCCCTGTAGCAGGTGTGTGTTGCTGGCTACAGTCCTTAACTCTGTGGCTGTCTGGTGGCCAGGAAGAGAAATGACCACACACACACACACACACACACACACTTCTAATTCATCCCACGCATACCCCGGACCAGACTAAATGACTTCCTCTGCCTGTGGTAACCGTACGCCTCAGTAAGAACTCTGTTCAGACTGTTTATGTATGACATCAAACAGAGACTAAATAAACAAGACACATCAGACAGATTGACCTCACAGGAGGAATACACAGGGCTTTTTTTCACTGAGCACTAAAGGGCTTCATAGCTGAAATTAATCAAATATCTGCTTTACACAGACACGGGGGTCATTGAAGCTGTCTGCGTCCATTCTGGGAGCAGCCTTCAGCTGTGGAGGGGACAGGAGAGGACAGGAGAGAGGAGGAGAGGAGTAGAAAGGCAGAGTGGAGGGGGGTAGGAGTAGTGGTGGCTATTCAGCAGCCCGATGATCTGGGTGTAGAAGTTATTGGCCAGTCTGTTAGTTTTAGCCATGATGCTCCTGTACTGCCCGCACCTGACTGATGGAAGTGGGGAGAACAGGCTGTGGCTCGAGTGGCTGAGGTCCCTGATGATCTTCTTGGCCTTCCTGCGACACCCCCCCCCCCCCCCCCCCCCCCCACCTCCCTCCTCGCTCTCCTCTGGAGGGGCCTGTTGTGGGGGAGGGAGAGTGCTGTAATCTGGCCGTCTGATCTGGCCGACACTCTGCGGTAGCCTCTCCTCTCTCATCATGCCAATCCCAACGCAGCCTTTGAACTCCGCCGCCAAGAAAGTCTAGTACCGCTTTTTTCTCCCTCAGGAATGATCAGAAAAATCATAATAATAAAATAGAGGGTCTGAAAAAAGCTGGCGAGCTTGGGAGCTTGAAGATTGTCAGCGTGCTGTTAATAAGCTGGAGGAGCGTGCGGAGGGGGTGATGTCAGAGAGCATTAGGCCTTATTGCTGGGTTGAGTGACACCTGGGATTATCATCTGTAGAGAGGAATAAAACAGCTTTCATCAGAGTGGGGCTGGGGCATGTCTGTTTGATGTCAGAGTGAAGGAATCACACACACAGGGGGTTTGGGGAAGGAGGCCAGGAGCAGAGTGCACTACAATATGGGGTCATTAGGAACAAGTGTAGTGAATGATCAAGGGCCAGTATGTGTTAGGAACTAAGGATGGTCTCACTGCCACCAAAACAGGCTCACTGCCACCCTGTCTCTTTAGACCTCTGATTCAGACTAGAGACTATCATGTCTCTTCAGACCTCTGATTCAGACTAGAGACTATCATGTCTCTTCAGACCTCTGATTCAGACTAGAGACTATCATGTAACCATCTGTCATCATTACTAAAGAGAAGAGATTTTCTGGACCACATTGCCTGATCAGGAAAAACTCTGGGCCCTATCTGAGATGTGAACTGATCTGTTGTGTTTCCTGTTAGGTCACTTCCTGGGGAACCACAGTGTGTTGGACATCCTGAGACAGGAGGGCTACGAGGTGGTGCACACACCATCACACTACCAGGAACCAATCCCAGAGTGAGTACAGAGACACACCCCGCCCACGCAGCAGGGCTACAACCCAAATACATACACACACAGACTACAGTATTGTTTACGCACTAACACAAACACACACATTGATACATGTGTGTATGGCCATTGAGCACTAATTCATTTGAGCCCTCTCACAAACACAGTCACAAGTTACCCCATAACTTTACAATCCCACTTCAACTAGAGCAGAAACACATGACATGTACTAATTGACCCCCACAGATGTGCTAAATGTAGAAACATGTTTTAGTACATGTAGTACACCATTACAACCAGAGCTCAGCTAAGTAGGAATCCTTTGATTCCCCCAACCCTCACTCCCTCACCCCGCCAGCTGTGAGAGGTGGGCCAGCCCGCTCCTTGCTACCCCTTGGCATGGCTACCTCATAGAAAGGCCTCAACCATTTGCCTCCTGGAGAGGGGTGCTGCATCTCCTCACGCAAACCAGCCCCCAGTCTCCTGTGAACTCTCCTACCCCGAACAGGCAGGCAGCAGCAGGAGGACTTGGGGGGGGGGGGGGGGGGGGGGGTTGATCCAAGGGCCGAGCAGGTTGGGCCCATTAAAATAGCAGCGCTAATGGTTACAAGACTCACATGAACTAGGGTGAAAATGGAAAAATTAGGAACAATAAGGGAAATCGCATAAAACAGAGCTACATTAAAACCTCCCATCCAGCCACTGCTTTTACAAACTCACTTCCCCACTGCAAATTCCAGCTGTAACCAACCCGTTCCTTCCTGGCTCATACACAGAGCAGGACCCAGCCGAGCTGAAGGCCACAGCAGTTCTATTTCAAAAACTGACAAGTGGACTGACTGTGGTCGAAACACAAAAACACAAAACCCCTCAAAGCATGTTGTGCTCTCTGATATGAGGTGACACAACAACACAATACATCAGGAAGCTTGTTGGGTGTTTATCAAGTGTAAACCTCTAAACTGAGCCTCTGAACCCAGAGGCACCACGTGTTCTCTGCTCAATAGAGATATTATGACAGAAGGAAAAAGTGACTCAGTGTAGAGTGGCTATATCAGCCAGCCACTGTAGTCAGTGTAACACTGGCAAACACAGAACTGAGCACTGTGTTGTCTGGACTTGGCGCCTCATTATGATGTCAAACCTCCAGGGTGTTAACTGATGGGAAAGCAATATGACCCTTCATATACATAGTAGGAAGAAGTTTCCCCTAGATGTTGAGGTATATGGGGTTTGGGGTTTTCTGATCCTATATCTGTGCCTACAGGCAACTACCGGTAACCAGATAGGGAAAGACAGATAAGGAATGAACTCCTTGTGGATTAGTGTAGGGCTGTGTTTCAATACTTTTCAATACTAACTTCCTCCTTTCCTGCTCGCACATGATTGTGTTGATCAAAGCAATGGAATAGAACCCTTACTTTCACCTATCCGACCGTTACATTAGAGACTACTTCAATGAAACGAATATGGTAAGGAGGAATTTCTAAGGTATTGAGTTGTCAGGGTGGTTGGGGCAGATGTCACTCAGACAGGCCTCCACATGGGTTACAGCTTCCTCCCTTGTGGCTCGTTTAGACACTTAGTCACCTTTTTACAAGCACAGAGGGCATTGTGTCCCTGTTTGAAGTTCAAAGCCCTTTGGACCATATAGATAGACTAGAGAGCACCGTGATGGTCAGGTCACCTTAAACCACACACCATAACACATTCACACACAGCATACAAGGAGAACCTCCCTAAAGTATCTGACATAATATGCTTAAACTGCTCACCAACATTGTTCTGTTATCTTTAATCTATTCTAGTGTTAAGGGAACATACAGCCAGGTCTATACCATAGTGCTATGATATTTAATAAGCATATCTCTGTTCCACAGAGAACCAACAGAGAACCCCAGCGATGGGGGCTCCGATGCGGGTAAAACCTCTCCCTATGACTGGGTGACCAGCCCCTCAGACCTGGATGGTAGCCTGGATGGTTTGGAGGAGCTGGAGGATGAGGAGCTACCCCACATGCTGCTGCCAGACAGCCTGAGCCAGCTAGAGGAGTTTGGGAGACATAAGCGCCCCCGGAAGGCCCACCGCAGCCATGGCCGCCCACGCCTCTTCAGTGACCTGTGGGTCCGCATCGGTGACGGGTGAGAGAAGAAGAGAACAAATACACACACTGTCTCCAGGTCTTTATTGAACCCATTCAATGACAATAGGAAATAGCATAAAATGAAGGGTAGCAGACAGTGCAACTGGACACTCACACAGCAAGAGACCATAACAAGCTCTACCACAGTGTTCCTGTTAACCTGACTGATCTTGTTCTCCTACCCTCCAGCACCACAACTCCTCAGCCTAATGTGAGGATAACCAATGGCTATGTGACAGTGGAGCCTCTACTCACCCACCAGGAGCAGAGGAGGAGGACAGGCCTCTACCCTCCAGTGGAACCCCCCAGCCAGTCCTCACCCTCAGCGCTGCCCACCCCCAGCTCAGCCCAGTACACCATCGGCACCACCCACGCCCTCACCTGCCTACTAACGTTACTCACCTCGCACCTGCTGTTCACCTCCTGACCACATGGTGGAGCTCTCTCCACAGACAAAAACTCCTACTGTCTCTATACCTGAGCACCGTTATGTGCCGAGAACCCTAGAACATACAAATATCTACATATAAAGATTCTGCAAATGGGAACTGGAGGTGGAAATGAACTGCTATGGGCATGGAACATACACAGAACATAGAACATGTAGACATGGATATGAGGGTAGAGGACAACAGACAGACACACCAAGGACTTCTGAGACAGAGCTGTCCGTCTTCAGGCTTCTGTGAAGGGAACAGGATCAGTCTGTGAAAAGTTATTTAAACTCACAATGTGTGGAATAACTTTCACCCAAGACAAATAGATAAACGGTCTCTATCAGAGAACTAATGGAAGATACTGTATATACGACATCCATATTATGAAGTTGTCAGTAGAGGCCAAGTCTTAAAATCACAAGAAAGCAATTGGATAAAATAATCATAATAAATGTTATTATTATGAATAATATTGATATTAATGATGAGAATAGACATACTAATCACTATAATAACAGCTATAACTCTGTAATAAGGTCTGATATCTTAAAGACATAGGTTGTGGAGCACACATTGGACGTTTTTGTAAATTGTGCATTTTGTTCATAAAGAAATATTGTATATTTATTATTTCTCGAAGAGTATATTTTCATGCATTTGATGATTCCTGGAACAATAAACTTTTGGAAATTCCCTCAAGTTTCTTGGAGTTCCTATTTCTCTAGGCCTGCATGTCAATACTAATGCCAGTTAGTATTCCATTCCAAGCACGGTGCGCTAATGTAAAGGTGAGTTTAGACCTACAGAAAACTTAGAGGGGAATTCTCCAAGAATTGAATTCACTGCCCTCTACAGGATCCAATTGGAATGCATGGATTGTCATCAAGTTACACGGCATGGTTCCACTTTCACCACCAGGTGGCAACAGCGGCTTTAACAAAAAACAACAATCATAAAACGCTCAAACTCCAATATGAAGCCAATTAAGACTCCATGGTCATGGACACTTCTGCTACTCCCACCACTTTCAGCAACGCTCTTGTTAGCTTTTATGTAGTCACAGTATATATATTATGTAGAATTTATGTAGTCACAGTATATATATTATGTAGAATTTATGTAGTCACAGTATATATATATTATGTAGAATTTTATCAAAATCTGTGTAGATCTCACCATAGGGCTAAATCATTTGATTTAAAAATCGAAACACAATTTCAGTGGTTAAATTAATTTGGTTATTGTTGGCATCCTGGTTAAAAAAACGAGTCTACTTTTTTTCAGTTGAGATAACGACTCACTGACTATAACCAGTTGACTATTTTTTTAGTTTGATCCAAAGAGTATTAAAACATGTTTTACAGTGTAGTCCTACTCCACACTGCGTCTACCAGAGTAGGCTACCGCTCTTTAGATGTATTTTTACCTTTGGTATTTGATTTGTTAAAGTCTGTTTTTTTGTTGTTGTGCAGAATAAAACAAAATATCGTTATTTCTTTGTTTCTTTGTTCAAACGGTCAATTCAATGTGACAGGTTTCTGACTAATATTGCCTAATGTGAGCAATCATCATACAGTATAGGCCTATGCAAGGAAAAGAGAGGTTAGTTCATTTTCTGAATTGTGGGAGCACCGTTTCACCTACAAAACACACAGCGGTGATTAAAACGTTATTTTTTCAATGGGACAGTATAATATTATGCATGGCCTCAACCCTTATCTAGGCAAACGCCTATCTATTTAAATGAAACATGTTATGTATTTATTCATTATTCATTTTCATTTAGTTATTGTCACACATTCAGTCATTCCCGAAGTCCACGTTGACCCACATGACTCATTTTGTTGCTGGATGTTTCTCTAGTCCTGTACACGGCTGTTTTTAATGAACCTAACAGAGCCTTGCACTGGAGCCATCTGTTATAGGACGGAACCCAAAAATACTAGACCTCTGTCGTCCTGTATATACTGGAAATATGGGTATGCTAATACATGGGAAAAGGCAGAGTAATAACAGACATTATTGTTGAATGTGTTTATCAATGTTGAATATGTTTATCATTATGAAATATTGAGGCACATAGCTAAATATTGGAGCACAGATAGGCTTCATATCTATTCCAAAATATGCATTCTTAATCGATATCATAATAGTTTTTAAAAAATCGAACGCACAGAGCAGTGGTTGACTGCAACATGTTCCACCATATAGTAAACACAAACCAGATTTAATGAGCTCAATAATTATGACTCTTATGATCCACCTATTCTATTCTGTATGAGACTATGATAATATGTCTGAAATGTTTGAAATCCATTTAAGTTTGAAAATATTTTTATTGACAGACACCTGTTCAAATTGGCAGCAAATATACACTTTTGTCAAATGAAAGATAAGGAAGTAGCACAATCAGCTGCTATGAATTGATGCAACGTGAAAGATAGAAAACACAATCACAACTCACTCAATAAAGTACAATTCCCAATACCTTATAATATAAAGCAAGTATAACAGTGTGAATGCTTCTCATGAAAGCCACTCCTTTACAAGTAGTATCCTAACTGCCACAGCCATCATACCAAGTTGTTCTGATGGTGGTTGCTTAACTAAACTAAATCCCCTTCACCTAATTGAGATGCTCCAATGATACTCTAACCCCATTAATATTCATTGGATAATAAATTATGATAACTGTCTAAACTTTGTTCCAATTTCAACTTCCTCTATTCCTTCCTTCAGACAAAGTTTCTGGCATGATGGAGAGAGGGGAACAAGTTTTTAAAAATAAACAGCTATTTCGCCCCTTAAGCCAAGACAGGACAATGTTTGCCTTTGCTAAAATACCATTTTCCCTGTGCTTTGGGTGTTTGACAGAGTGGGGGTCCTGACAGAGTTCCCAGAGGACTGACCCTCACACTGCCGGGGAGGGAGACCAGCCTCACACTGCCAGGAGGGAGACCAGCCTCACACTGCCAGGAGGGAGACCAGCCTCACACTGCCAGGAGGGAGACCAGCCTCACACTGCCCAGGAGGGAGACCAGCCTCACACTGCCGGGGAGGGAGACCAGCCTCACACTGCCGGGGAGGGAGACCAGCCTCACACTGCCAGGAGGGAGACCAGCCTCACACTGCCGGGGAGGGAGATCAGCCTCACACTGCCCAGGAGGGAGATCAGCCTCACACTGCCAGGAGGGAGACCAGCCTCACACTGCCCAGGAGGGAGATCAGCCTCACACTGCCAGGAGGGAGACCAGCCTCACACTGCCGGGGAGGGAGACCAGCCTCACACTGCCCAGGAGGGAGATCAGCCTCACACTGCCCAGGAGGGAGACCAGCCTCACACTGCCCAGGAGGGAGACCAGCCTCACACTGCCGGGGAGGGAGACCAGCCTCACACTGCCGGGGAGGGAGACCAGCCTCACACTGCCGGGGAGGGAGACCAGCCTCACACTGCCGGGGAGGGAGACCAGCCTCACACTGCCCAGGAGGGAGACCAGCCTCACACGGCCCAGGAGGGGGAGACCAGCCTCACACTGCCGGGGAGGGAGACCAGCCTCACACTGCCCAGGAGGGAGACCAGCCTCACACTGCCCAGGAGGGAGACCAGCCTCACACGGCCCAGGAGGGAGATCAGCCTCACACGGCCCAGGAGGGAGACCAGCCTCACACTGCCGGGGAGGGAGACCAGCCTCACACGGCCCAGGAGGGAGACCAGCCTCACACGGCCCAGGAGGGAGACCAGCCTCACACTGCCGGGGAGGGAGACCAGCCTCACACTGCCGGGGAGGGAGACCAGCCTCACACTGCCCAGGAGGGAGACCAGCCTCACACTGCCGGGGAGGGAGACCAGCCTCACACTGCCGGGGAGGGAGACCAGCCTCACACTGCCGGGGAGGGAGACCAGCCTCACACTGCCGGGGAGGGAGACCAGCCTCACACTGCCCAGGAGGGAGACCAGCCTCACACTGCCGGGGAGGGAGACCACCCTCACACTGCCGGGGAGGGAGACCACCCTCACACTGCCCAGGAGGGAGACCAGCCTCACACTGCCCAGGAGGGAGACCAGCCTCACACTGCCGGGGAGGGAGACCAGCCTCACACTGCCGGGGAGGGAGACCAGCCTCACACTGCCGGGGAGGGAGACCAGCCTCACACTGCCGGGGAGGGAGACCAGCCTCACACTGCCCAGGAGGGAGACCAGCCTCACACGGCCCAGGAGGGAGACCAGCCTCACACGGCCCAGGAGGGAGACCAGCCTCACACGGCCCAGGAGGGAGACCAGCCTCACACTGCCGGGGAGGGAGACCAGTCTGCATATAAATAAAAGATTACAGCAGAAAATCCATTTCTAGGCAAACTCATTACAAATTCTTCTTCACCTTAAATGGTTCCCCTTCTTTTTGAATTCTCCCCCTCTATCTCCCGGCGCTCCCCTTTCTCCCCCCCCCTGTTGCTCTCCCCCAGCGGTAATTACCAGCACAAGTCCTTTTTTGCCCTTTGATTTGCACCGTTTCACAAATGAAGGTTAAGTTTGTTTAACCGCGGTGGATTTGCCAGTCATGTTAAAGCATATAATGTGGCAGATCCTTGCTTTCTCCACACACCTCCACCCCTGGCCCCACTCCCCCTGTCCACACACCTCCACTCCTGGCCCCACTAACCCCTCTCCACACACCTCCACCCCTGGCCCCACTCCCCCTCTCCACACACCTCCCTCCCTGGCCCCACTCCCCCTGTCCACACACCTCCACCCCTGACCCCACTCCCCCTCTCCACACACCTCCACCCCTTTTCCCACTCCCCCTCTCCACACACCTCCACCCCTGGCCCCACTCCCCCTGTCCACACACCTCCACCCCTTTTCCCACTCCCCCTCTCCACACACCTCCCTCCCTGGCCCCACTCCCCCTGTCCACACACCTCCACCCCTGACCCCACTCCCCCTCTCCACACACCTCCACCCCTTTTCCCACTCCCCCTCTCCACACACCTCCACCCCTGGCCCCACTCCCCCTCTCCACACACCTCCACCCCTGGCCCCACTCCCCCTGTCCACACACCTCCAACCCTCGCCCCACTCCCCCTCTCCACACACCTCCACCCCTGGCCCCACTCCCCCTCTCCACACATCTCCACCCCTGGCCCCACTCCCCCTCTCCACGTGCTTCCTGGAAGGTTGGGGGTAGAGGGGTGGGGGTTCCAAGGTTAAGGCTCGCCGGGGCCCAAGGCCGAGGTGGGCTGCAATGGATCATGCACCAGACTGAGTTGACTTGACTGGAGGGGGATGAGGAAGTTGTTAAAAATCACCTCTGGTAAAAGGATTACAAATCAAACAAAAAAGCTTAGTGGTGTGTTTGCCTTGTGAGGGCCTTTAGGTGCTTGGTAGTGTGTTTGCCTTGTGAGGGCCTTTAGGTGCTTGGTGGTGTGTTTGCCTTGTGAGGCCCTTTAGGTGCTTGCAGGAACCAATTGAAAGCAGCATGATGGAGGAGAGAGATAAGAACGCAATTGTTATCCAGTCCAAGGTCTTCCATCAAGGACCTTAGAGATCAACACCATGTTGCTTCTATTAAGGTTCTAGTTGGTGAGTTGTGGTAATAAATTGAAAGGAAGGAAAATACACAAAAGACAGACACACCAATTATTGTATGTTGACATTTCAAATGGTTTCCTTTGTATGA
The DNA here is from genome assembly GCF_002021735.2 of Oncorhynchus kisutch. Classification (NCBI taxonomy): domain Eukaryota; kingdom Metazoa; phylum Chordata; class Actinopteri; order Salmoniformes; family Salmonidae; genus Oncorhynchus; species Oncorhynchus kisutch. The sequence goes on from NC_034186.2 coordinate 33,824,560, forward strand.
ACCTATACATAATAGAAATCACAGAAGCCAAGGCATCAGGAGCTGCTAAGAGCATATCAAATGTATGGGTTTTGATTCTAGAACTATTGCACAATCAAAACACAACACATACAATTGATACATATTGCCATGAACAATAACCTTTTACACAAAGGTGTTAAACCAATAGTGACTGATACATATACGGAACGCTTCATCCATTTAGTATGATGAATTGTATAGAGTAAGGTATTGTAAGAAAATATACCATTTCTATCAACTAAATAACCACTGGATAGTGTATGTTCCACCAAACCAAATGGCTGGCCTTCTCTGTCAAGACATCAGCAATAAAGCTTTGGAAAACCAAGTTGACATGCCCTCGGATAGATAGCTGCCCTCTAAAAGATATTCCCTCTGAGAAAGGATGCTGAGGCACACTGCAGATGGGGAAACAGGACTCCTAGTATACTATAGGACATGACCTGAAACTACTAATCTTGTCTCTGCAAGGCTTAATCCATACTGTAGCATTACAACTGAGTTCAATGGGTTTATAGTCAGGTGCAAGCAAGGCCCTAAGACCAACCCAAAGAGAAAAGGGACAAATGAAATACAGGATATTATATACTACATTGTTCCTATTGTTTTGACTGTTTCCATACGTTTATGTTTTGGATCCACATGGCAACTCAAAGCACTATCGAAGTGACTGTTTGCCCTACAACATGGCCGTGTTTCCATTGAGATGACTGTTTGCCCTACAACATGGCCGTGTTTCCATTGAGATGACTGTTTGCCCTACAACATGGCCGTGTTTCCATTGAGATGACTGTTTGCCCTACAACATGGCCGTGTTTCCATTGAGATGACTGTTTTGCGACATGTGAGTGTGTGTTTGAGGAGGTGAGAGGAGGAGGTGAGAGGAGGAGGTGAGAGGAGGAGGTGAGAGCGAGGGAGAGAAGGACAGTGTGTGTACAAGGTAGAGGGAGAGGAGGAGGTGAGAGCAAGGGAGAGAAGGACAGTGTGTGTACAAGGTAGAGGGAGAGGAGGAGGTGAGAGCGAGGGAGAGAAGGACAGTGTGTGTACAAGGTAGAGGCAGAGGAGGAGGTGAGAGCGAGGGAGAGAAGGACAGTGTGTGTACAAGGTAGAGGGAGAGGAGGAGGTGAGAGCGAGGGAGAGAAGGACAGTGTGTGTACAAGGTAGAGGGAGAGGAGGAGGTGAGAGCGAGGGAGAAAAGGACAGTGTGTGTACAAGGTAGAGGGAGAGGAGGAGGTGAGAGCGAGGGAGAGAAGGACAGTGTGTGTACAAGGTAGAGGGAGAGGAGGAGGTGAGAGCGAGGGAGAGAAGGACAGTGTGTGTACAAGGTAGAGGGAGAGGAGGAGGTGAGAGCGAGGGAGAGAAGGACAGTGTGTGTACAAGGTAGAGGGAGAGGAGGAGGTGAGAGCGAGGGAGAGAAGGTCAGTGTGTGTACAAGGTAGAGGGAGAGGAGGAGGTGAGAGCGAGGGAGAGAAGGACAGTGTGTGTACAAGGTAGAGGGAGAGGAGGAGGTGAGAGCGAGGGAGAGAAGGACAGTGTGTGTACAAGGTAGAGGGAGAGGAGGAGGTGAGAGCGAGGGAGAGAAGGACAGTGTGTGTACAAGGTAGAGGGAGAGGAGGAGGTGAGAGCGAGGGAGAGAAGGACAGTGTGTGTACAAGGTAGAGGGAGAGGAGGAGGTGAGAGCGAGGGAGAGAAGGACAGTGTGTGTACAAGGTAGAGGCAGAGGAGGAGGTAAGAGCGAGAGAGAAAAGGACAGTGTGTGTACAAGGTAGAGGGAGAGGAGAAGGTGAGACCGAGGGAGAGAAGGACAGTGTGTGTACAAGGTAGAGGGAGAGGAGGAGGTGAGAGCGAGGGAGAGAAAGACAGTGTGTGTACAAGGTAGAGGGAGAGGAGGAGGTGAGAGCGAGGGAGAGAAGGACAGTGTGTGTACAAGGTAGAGGGAGAGGAGGAGGTGAGAGCGAGGGAGAGAAGGACAGTGTGTGTACAAGGTAGAGGGAGAGGAGGAGGTGAGAGCGAGGGAGAGAAAGACAGTGTGTGTACAAGGTAGAGGGAGAGGAGGAGGTGAGAGCGAGGGAGAGAAGGACAGTGTGTGTACAAGGTAGAGGGAGAGGAGGAGGTGAGAGCGAGGGAGAGAAGGACAGTGTGTGTACAAGGTAGAGGGAGAGGAGGAGGTGAGAGCGAGGGAGAGACGGACAGTGTGTGTACAAGGTAGAGGGAGAGGAGGAGGTGAGAGCGAGGGAGAGAAGGACAGTGTGTGTACAAGGTAGAGGGAGAGGAGGAGGTGAGAGCGAGGGAGAGAAGGACAGTGTGTGTACAAGGTAGAGGGAGAGGAGGAGGTGAGAGCGAGGGAGAGAAGGACAGTGTGTGTACAAGGTAGAGGGAGAGGAGGAGGTGAGAGCGAGGGAGAGAAGGACAGTGTGTGTACAAGGTAGAGGGAGAGGAGGAGGTGAGAGCGAGGGAGAGAAGGACAGTGTGTGTACAAGGTAGAGGGAGAGGAGGAGGTGAGAGCGAGGGAGAGAAGGACAGTGTGTGTACAAGGTAGAGGGAGAGGAGGAGGTGAGAGCGAGGGAGAGAAGGACAGTGTGTGTACAAGGTAGAGGGAGAGGAGGAGGTGAGAGCGAGGGAGAGAAGGACAGTGTGTGTACAAGGTAGAGGGAGAGGAGAAGGTGAGACCGAGGGAGAGAAGGACAGTGTGTGTACAAGGTAGAGGGAGAGGAGGAGGTGAGAGCGAGGGAGAGAAGGACAGTGTGTGTACAAGGTAGAGGGAGAGGAGGAGGTGAGAGCGAGGGAGAGGGAGAGAAGGACAGTGTGTGTACAAGGTAGAGGGAGAGGAGAAGGTGAAACCGAGGGAGAGAAGGACAGTGTGTGTACAAGGTAGAGGGAGAGGAGGAGGTGAGAGCGAGGGAGAGAAGGACAGTGTGTGTACAAGGTAGAGGGAGAGGAGGAGGTGAGAGCGAGGGAGAGAAGGACAGTGTGTGTACAAGGTAGAGGGAGAGGAGGAGGTGAGAGCGAGGGAGAGAAGGACAGTGTGTGTACAAGGTAGAGGGAGAGGAGAAGGTGAGACCGAGGGAGAGAAGGACAGTGTGTGTACAAGGTAGAGGGAGAGGAGAAGGTGAGAGTGTTGTGTTTCACAGGTTTTTGCGACGATGCACTGCTTTATTATTCAGCACAAGGGGCACTTCACCAGCCGAATGGCTTCTCTTTGATATCGACAGCAGCTTGAGGGGGAGAGTGCACTCACAAACAGGCGCAGGCAAATTTATTCTTTAAAAAAAAAAATAGTTGTGTACTTCTCTGGCAGCGGTGGCCGCACATGCGGGGAGCCAATCGCTTTGATGCTCCAACAGTGACACCCAACACGGTAATGAAATATGGTAATTACACACACATGAAAGCCATGCTACACAGACCAGGGGGAAAAGGGATACAAACAAATATGACTTTATCCAAAGATACCCTTTGTGATGAATTCTCCTTTTCATAAACATATATTTTATTCTATTGGGGAAGCACAATGCAGCATGAGCCATCATTTGACCCAGCGAAGGCTCAGGGTAAGAGGTCCACTGATTAAGAACCTCATTGTTCACCCTTAACAATAACAACACAGTTAAACAGAACAGGGGGGTTGTCCACTGTGCTCTTCAATGTGCTGCTGCGGTTTCCTTTCTGTGTCCCAATCAGTAGTAAACTGTCCATAGGAGAAATGATTGGCAGGTCCTGTTGTGTTGGTCAAGGCACTCAAGGCAGTCAGTCTCCCAGCAGGGATGCACATGATACTGGACATTGGGATCTTCATGTTATACCTTTTTGTGCCCAATTCTGTCTGCTCCATTGATTGACAGATACATCTTCCACTTGTACATTCCACACATGCCTCTCAATAGAACTACATGATGCACTTAGCTTATATTGAGCTAGGTGGCCAAAGAGCATGGGAGGTAGGGGTGGAGAGGTGAAGGGTGGATAGAGAGTGAAAGAGCATGGGAGGTAGGGGTGGAGAGGTGAAGGGTGGATAGAGAGTGAAAGAGCATGGGAGGTAGGGGTGGAGAGGTGAAGGGTGGATAGAGAGTGAAACAGTATGGGAGGTAGGGGTAGAGAGGTGAAGAGTGGATAGAGAGTGAAAGAGCATGGGAGGTAGGGGTGGAGAGGTGAAGAGTGGATAGAGAGTGAAAGAGCATGGGAGGTAGGGGTGGAGAGGTGAAGAGTGGATAGAGAGTGAAAGAGCATGGGAGGTAGGGGTGGAGAGGTGAAGAGTGGATAGATAGTGAAAGAGCATGGGAGGTAGGGGTGGAGAGGTGAAGAGTGGATAGAGAGTGAAACAGCATGGGAGGTAGGGGTGGAGAGGTGAAGGGTGGATAGAGAGTGAAACAGCATGGGAGGTAGGGGTGGAGAGGTGAAGGGTGGATAGAGAGTGAAAGAGCATGGGAGGTAGGGGTGGAGAGGTGAAGAGTGGATAGAGAGTGAAAGAGCATGGGAGGTAGGGGTGGAGAGGTGAAGAGTGGATAGAGAGTGAAAGAGCATGGGAGGTAGGGGTGGAGAGGTGAAGAGTGGATAGAGAGTGAAAGAGCATGGGAGGTAGGGGTAGAGAGGTGAAGAGTGGATAGAGAGTGAAAGAGCATGGGAGGTAGGGGTGGAGAGGTGAAGAGTGGATAGAGAGTGAAAGAGCATGGGAGGTAGGGGTAGAGAGGTGAAGAGTGGATAGAGAGTGAAAGAGCATGGGAGGTAGGGGTGGAGAGGTGAAGGGTGGATAGAGAGTGAACAGCATGCAATAAAATGGGTGGAGGGGGCTGTCTGTTTGACCATCAGTGTTTGCTCTTGAGTCAGACAGCCAGAGCCAACCCTTTCTCTCTTTCTCACACGCACAAACACACAAACACGCGCACACACACACACACACACACACACACACACACACACACACACACACACACACACACACACACACACACACACACACACACACACACACACACACACACACACACACACACACACAAACACACACCTTAGCCTTCCTAGCTTGGTCCCTCCAGGGACAGAACTTGAGGTCAGGGAGAAGGTGGAGGTCAAATGAGCCTGAATCAGTCCTGCTTAAACACTGCTAATATGACACAGTGTGTGTGTGGGTGTGTGTGTGGGGGGGGGGCTATGACCATCTAACTGGGACTAAATGCTCCATGAACAAACACACACAGATGCACTGTGCCGATGCGCAAAATCACACACACACATTCACACGTACGCATGCAAATACACACCTTAAGGTCAGAGCACGGGGTGAGAATGTTAAATGCTCATCCTAAGGACATCAAATATTTTCCTATCTGTCACTGGTATTGGCAAAGAGCCTCTCTGAAATATATAAGGGAAAAGGAGAACTGAACCATATAGTTATTAGAATCTGAGAAAAGTTAGAGAAAGCTCTTATATCTTGCTTAATTGTGTTGAGATGAGGATAAACTCTGGGCACCAGTGACCATGGTACAGACCATGGCATACAGAAGGGCCAGCTAGCAGTGTCCTCTCTCTCAGAGTGCAGTGATAGGAGTTTTATTCCAGTCCTGTGTTTTATCACCCCTCTCCAGGTGTATCCAGGTAACTCCAAGGCCACCAGGCTCTTAAAACAGGACAGTCAAGGTAACAGGTAATTGCAAAGGCGTCTCGTAAAATGGTCTGTTTGCCCAGAGCTGAAGGAACACAACCTCCTCTTTCATATGTCAACCTGGACTCACAGGAAACACACAGGACAAGAAGACACTGCCAACACTGCTCCTCAATTGTCTTACTGTATATCCCGGCTCTCTCCCTGTCTCTTTATCAATCAACTTGCTTCTTTGTCTTCACCTACATGTTTCTCCCCCTTTCACCCTCTCTCTTTTTTCTCTGTCTGTCCTTTCATCTTGATCTCAGTTGTTCAGCCCTCTCATTCTACTCAGCCTGTCTCACACTCTCTCTATCTCTCTCTCTGTCACTCCACTCACCCCCCCCCCCCCCCCCCTTTACCTCATTTTCATTTGTCTTTATGATTAACCTGGTTCTCTGTCCTCCTCCCACCTCCCAAACATCAGTCTTTTAATGTTTGATTCCAAGTGATAAGAGCCGTATGAGAGATGAGCCTATAAGAGAGCAGGAGTTCAAATGAGTTCATGTGGTCAAAGGGGAGGGGGAGGGGAGGGACCGCAGACACACATACACGCTGCACAACAAACTGCCTTCTGGGAGGTCTGGCTGTCCTTGCCTGGCCTGGCCTGGAGTCTCTGGACCAGGCCCAGCTCGGCACTCAAGGTGACAGAGTACTGAGAGGAAACTAGCCAAGAGCCAAAGCACTCCACCAGAACCACTGCATGGCTGGCCACACATCCACATACAGTAGGCCTGCACAGGGAGAGAACACACAGGACTATCTACATCTATCTACACTGTCTATCTACACAGCAGTAACTATAGTATTTACCAACAGTATCCATGTACAGAATCTATAGATCTACCCCACATGCACTTACACCCTGTAATACACACACACTCATATACACACTAGGCTGCACAGCTCACTGTTTACTGCTGGACACTGTCACACTCCATTTCCTCACCTTCAACAATCACTTGTTTGTTTCCATCTGTAAACAAACATCACAAGAAAAATAGACACCGATAACTTAACTCTCTCTCGCCCCCTTTCCCTTTCCCTCTCCTCTCCTCTCCTCTCCTCTCCTCTCCTCTCCTCTCCTCTCCTCTCCTCTCCTCTCCTCTCCTCTCCTCTCCTCTCCTCTCCTCTCCTCTCCTCTCCTCTCCTCTCCTCTCCTCTCCTCTCCTCTCCTCTCCTCTCCTCTCCTCTCCTCTCCTCTCCTCTCCTCGCCTCGCCTCGCCTCTCCTCTCCTCTCCTCTCCTTTCCCTCTCCTTTCCCTCTCCTTTCCCTCTCCTCTCCTCTCCTCTCTTCTCCTCTCCCTCTCTCGATTTCCCTCTCTTATAGGGTTTCATCTGATTTGATCCCTCTGTGCTCGACATTATCAATTCATTGTGTGCTGCTTGTGGCTGGCGTGTCTGATTGAAGTGATGGGCTGATTCCTCCTGCTTCCTCCCAGATGGAGGGTGCTATAGCAAATAGCCCAATGGGTCTGTTTAGATAACACTGACCTCTCCCAGCCGGGCCGCCTGCACGATAAGTGAGCGGTTTTATGGGATTCTGCCGTTCCTAAGTGGAAGGGAAAAAAGAAAAAGAGCCAAATTGATCAATTCAGAGATGGACAGAAAGAAAAAAAGATGTGGCCAATGGTTGTGAGCGTATTGTAGGCTGTCTCCCACCTGCCTCTCCATGTACAGGAGTGTTAGTCATCACCAGGCTGAATTGCAGGAGGACACAAGGGGCTGTCTGCCTGCCTTGGGCTGATCTGCATCCCATTGGGTTACCCGGGAAACATACAGTAGGCTGAGGGGGGCCACTTGCGCCCTTCCATGGAAATGGATATTCACGTCTTTGTTCCATATCATGATAGTATTTCTAAAATGATTCCTGTTTAATTGTGTGCACCTCTCAGCAGCCAAGGCTCCTGCGATTTCATCAGCCAACCATCGCGCAGGTCAGGATTTAAAGACTAACGTTGATAAAAGAAAAGGAAGAGATGAATAAATCTCTGCATAAAAGATGCACTGATGAATTGACATGGAGAGAGACAGAATAAATATGAGATGTTATATATCCTGTTGCTTCCTACTAGCCTGTTTTAACTGCCCCCCCCCCCCCTCTCTCCAGCTGTAACACTGTGATGCTTTCAGAGGGCCCCTGTGTGTTCCAAGCTAAATGGCCTGATCTCTGAGTCCCACATATTAAGGCATCATCAGCCTGTGTGTGTTTCCCCATGTCTGTGGCCTTGTGCTTAAGTGCCCACTTTATAGGCCACATCAGAACACACACCCTGTTATAATGTGCATTTAAAAAGAATGGTCTTTGGCGTTATGCAACTCCTTGCAAACAGAGAGGCCTGTTTAAAAGTTATGGGGGATGATATTATGGCTCATCTTTGAAAACTGGGGGGTTGTAAAACATCATTGTAACTCCCTCATGTGACAAGATGTTTTACAATCGCACCATTAAAAGCCATCGAGTGTGAGGGCCAGGTTGGGCTGGGTGAGCCACTACAGGCCCTCTCTCCCTGGTTGTGGGGCTGGAGAGAGGAGGCACGCCTTATATTGAGGAGTGAAGCTAAAGATAAAGATAATGTTGTTCTTTAATTAAAACAGCACATCTATCCCCATTGATCCCAACGGGGGGAGGAGAGGAAACAGTCATACAGACATAAATAGACAGCATGTAATAAACTGCTTAGTAGTGCCAAATACTGAGAGAGAGAGAGAGAGAGAGAGAGAGAGAGAGAGAGAGAGAGAGAGAGAGAGAGAGAGAGAGAGAGAGATAAAAACAGTGTAATGAGTATTCAGAGCATTGCCAACCAAAGAGACTTTTCGATAGTTAAAACTTGAGCTCTGTGGCACTGCAGTTTTCTTTGTAGTCATATTATGTCTAAATGAACCATCATAGACAGATTATTAAAAAGGATTCATGTTTAGCAGACTGAACACAGCGTGCAATATAGATGATGAGGGGTTTGGTACTAATGCATGACAGTGTGACTTTAGTTTAGCATATTCAATAAGTTGAATTGCCTAATTTTCAACTAGTTGAGATAGATGTGGATCAGACCAGCTACTGCTTCGTTTTAATTGTTGAGCTGTGTGTTGAGCTGTATGCTGTGGTTTCATCAGTCTGCCCTCAAGCATCTGTATTTTGACAGATACTTGGCGGGACGTCCCCGGTCAGATTAAAGAACCCAAAGCAAACATGCAGTCTTGGCGTTGCATGTTCTAGACTAAAAAACTTCATCAAAAACATAGCTAAAATCTATAGGAAATCAGTCCTGACTCTTGCACAACAACACAACGTCTGATAATAGTGTTACGGGACTCTATTATTGAAGACAATTACTCCTGCACTACGTTCGGCAGTCACTAGGAGGAGTTATGAAGATTGATTTCCTTGGTTGAGCCCATGCGTGGTCCACAATTACAACCACCCAGCTTTGCAACCACCTAGGCCTACCTACCACGGTAAAAATATCATTATCGACGTCTCAGAAATTAAAAGGATAAATCAGACCACGATCTGACAAGGGGGTTTGATGAAAATAGTTAAGGTGAGTAAATTAATTTGTAAATTAATCATGCAAAATGATGTAAATTAATCATGCAAAATGATGTAAATTAATCATGCAAAATGATGTAAATTAATCATGCAAAATGTACCAACCAACTGCACTGATAATATTATTATAATGTTACTATTATTGTCTTTTTCCATTATATTTCACCACCTCTCAAACCCACCTAACCTCTCAAACTGACGCCAGATGCTTTAAAACCACACATTGTGCTGCACCTACACGGTGTATGTACGTGAATTATTTTATTTTTTTAAATAACAGAAAACAAGGCTTGTTTGAGTTTGACCTTTAGACCAAAGGCCAACAAACAAAGCGATAAAATCCATGACAAAATAAATCTCATAATATACTGTATCAGAGATGTTTTGGAATGGGGAGGTTTTGGATAGAGATGGAATGGTATTTAACATTCAAGATTTCCATTTGGCCCTCTGAAAAGACTGAACACCAATTATCCTGCTGGTCACCTCTCAGGCTCTACATTTTGATAGAATGCAAATGTTGGAAGTCTATGGCTCGGTGTGGGTAATCCATTGATTTGAGATGAATACAGTGGCTACTCTCAGACCCTTCACAGTTATTAGGACTAATAGAAAAACAGAAAAGAAAGAATCTGCTCTAACGCTCCGAATAGCCAACTCCTCCAAAGCCCTCTCTGACAGTTTGGCTAGTAATTTGCATTCCTTTGTGCGAAAACTTGTAATCCCCTCCTCAGCATGCCAAGAAACACACAACAGATTTATTGTCCCAGTCAACAAATCGTTTAGGTCTTCTCAAACCTATTACTGGCTAATGCACCAGTGGCTTCCAAACACCGGGCTGAGCTCTACAGAGCCCAGCAACCCCACAGCTTTGTTGGACCCCTGATCTATTCACGCCAAATACACTTCTGTAGCGTCAACACCTTCCCAGTGTGGCCTGGGAGCCTGTTGCAAAACTCAGAGAACACTGTTCTTTCCAGGACAACAAAGCGACATGGACTCTCCACTGTGGTCGATAAAGACACACATGCCACCCACGTATGTAGGCCTATAGAAAATAAAAAGTAGCCTATGCTCTCTTATTTCTATTCTCACACAGAAATAAATGTCCTTGCAGATATTACATGGGAGCATAAAGACAGCATCAATGTTCATTGAATTCAATCTAAAATCGAATCCCACTTGAAGGACGTCTTTTTCTAAAGTGCACTTTCCAAACACACTGGGGTTACAAAACATTAAGAACCCCTTCCATGTGTTGAACCTTCCTTATATTGAGTTGAACCCCCCCCTTCGCTTTTGCCATTAGAACAGACTGGATTTTTGGGGCATGGACTCTACACTACCAGTTCTCACAGTCTCATGTCAGAATTAGACTTCATCCATGTTACTCGAAAGTCATATTTTGAAGTGGTTCCAAATATCACATTTCTAATGTTTAAGGTTAAGTTCAGGCATTAACTCCAAATGCTTAAAGTTAGGCAGTAACTGAGAATGGTTAATGTTAGGCACTAACTGAGAATGGTTAATGTTAGGCAGTAACTGAGAATGGTTCATGTTAGGCAGTAACTGAGAATGGTTCATGTTAGGCAGTAACTGAGAATGGTTAATGTTATGCAGTAACTGAGAATGGTTCATGTTAGGCAGTAACTGAGAATGGTTAATGTTAGGCAGTAACTGAGAATGGTTAAAGTTGGGAGTAACTGAGAATGGTTAAAGTTAGGCAGTAACTGAGAATGGTTAATGTTAGGCAGTAACTGAGAATGCTTAATGTTAGGCAGTAATTGAGAATGGTTAATGTTAGGCAGTAACTGAGAATGGTTCATGTTAGGCAGTAACTGAGAATGGTTCATGTTAGGCAGTAACTGAGAATGGTTCATGGTAGGCAGTAACTGAGATTGGTTAATGTTAGGCAGTAACTGAGAATGGTTCATGGTAGGCAGTAACTGAGATTGGTTAATGTTAGGCAGTAACTGAGAATAGTTAAAGTTAGGCAGTAACTGAGAATGGTTAATGTTAGGCATTAACTCCAAATGCTTCATGTTAGGCAGTAACTGAGAATGGTTAAAGTTAGGCAGTAACTGAGAATGGTTCATGTTAGGCAGTAACTGAGAATCGTTCATGTTAGGCAGTAACTGAGAATGGTTATTGTTAGGCAGTAACTGAGAATGGTTATAGTTAGGCAGTAACTGAGAATGCTTAATGTTAGGCAGTAACTGAGAATGGTTAATGTTAGGCAGTAACTGAGAATGGTAAATGTTAGGCAGTAACTGAGAATGGTTAATGTTAGGCAGTAACTGAGAATGGTTCAAGTTAGGCAGTAACTGAGAATGGTTAATGTTAGGTACTAACTGAGAATGGTTAATGTTAGGCAGTAACTGAGAATGGTTAATATTAGGCAGTAACTGAGAATGGTTCATGTTAGGCAGTAACTGAGAATGGTTAAAGTTAGGCATTAACTCCAAATGCTTCATGTTAGGCAGTAACTGAGAATGGTTCAAGTTAGGCAGTAACTGAGAATGGTTCAAGTTAGGCAGTAACTGAGAATGGTTAATGTTAGGCAGTAACTGAGAATGGTTAATGTTAGGCAGTAACTGAGAATGGTCAATGTTAGGCAGTAACTGAGAATGGTTAATGTTAGGCAGTAACTGAGAATGGTTAATGTTAGGCAGTAACTGAGAATGGTTCAAGTTAGGCAGTAACTCCAAATGCTTCATGTTAGGCGGTAACTGAGAATGGTTAATGTTAGGCAGTAACTGAGAATGGTTAAAGTTAGGCATTAAGTCCAAATGCTTCATGTTAGGCAGTAACTGAGAATGGTTAATGTTAGGCAGTAACTGAGAATGGTTAATGTTAGGCAGTAACTGAGAATGGTTAATGTTAGGCAGTAACTGAGAATGCTTAATGTTAGGCAGTAAATGAGAATGGTTAAAGTTAGGCAGTAACTGAGAATGGTTAATGTTAGGCAGTAACTGAGAATGGTTCATGTTAGGCAGTAACTGAGAATGGTTCATGGTAGGCAGTAACTGAGATTGGTTAATGTTAGGCAGTAACTGAGAATGGTTCATGGTAGGCAGTAACTGAGATTGGTTAATGTTAGGCAGTAACTGAGAATAGTTAAAGTTAGGCAGTAACTGAGAATGGTTAATGTTAGGCAGTAACTGAGAATGGTTAATGTTAGGCAGTAACTGAGAATGGTTCAAGTTAGGCAGTAACTGAGAATGGTTAATGTTAGGTACTAACTGAGAATGGTTAATGTTAGGCAGTAACTGAGAATGGTTAATATTAGGCAGTAACTGAGAATGGTTAATGTTAGGCAGTAACTGAGAATGGTTAAAGTTAGGCATTAACTCCAAATGCTTCATGTTAGGCAGTAACTGAGAATGGTTCAAGTTAGGCAGTAACTGAGAATGGTTCAAGTTAGGCAGTAACTGAGAATGGTTAATGTTAGGCAGTAACTGAGAATGGTTAATGTTAGGCAGTAACTGAGAATGGTCAATGTTAGGCAGTAACTGAGAATGGTTAATGTTAGGCAGTAACTGAGAATGGTTAATGTTAGGCAGTAACTGAGAATGGTTCAAGTTAGGCAGTAACTCCAAATGCTTCATGTTAGGCAGTAACTGAGAATGGTTAATGTTAGGCAGTAACTGAGAATGGTTCAAGTTAGGCATTAAGTCCAAATGCTTCATGTTAGGCAGTAACTGAGAATGGTTAATGTTAGGCAGTAACTGAGAATGGTTAATGTTAGGCAGTAACTGAGAATGGTTAAAGTTAGGCAGTAACTGAGAATAGTTCAAGTTAGGCAGTAACTGAGAATGGTTAATGTTAGGCAGTAACTGAGAATGGTTCAAGTTAGGCAGTAACTGAGAATGCTTAATGTTAGGCAGTAACTGAGAATGGTTAATGTTAGGCAGAAACTGAGAATGGTTCAAGTTAGGCAGTAACTCCAAATGCTTCATGTTAGGCAGTAACTGAGAATGGTTAAAGTTAGGCATTAACTCCAAATGCTTCATGTTAGGCAGTAACTGAGAATGGTTAATGTTAGGAAGTAACTGAGAATGGTTAAAGTTAGGCATTAACTCCAAATGCTTCATGTTAGGCATTAACTCCAAATGCTTCATGTTAGGCAGTAACTGAGAATGGTTAATGTTAGGCAGTAACTGAGAATGGTTAATGTTAGGCAGTAACTGAGAATGGTTAATGTTAGGCAGTAACTGAGAATGGTTAATGTTAGGCAGTAACTGAGAATGGTTAAAGTTAGGCAGTAACTGAGAATGGTTAAAGTTAGGCAGTAACTGAGAATGGTTAAAGTTAGGCAGTAACTGAGAATGGTTAATGTTAGGCAGTAACTGAGAATGGTTCAAGTTAGGCAGTAACTGAGAATGCTTAATGTTAGGCAGTAACTGAGAATGGTTAATGTTAGACCGTAACTGAGAATGGTAAATGTTAGGCAGTAACTGAGAATGGTTAAAGTTAGGCAGTAACTGAGAATGGTTCATGTTAGGCAGTAACTGAGAATGGTAAATGTTAGGTACTAACTGAGAATGGTTAATGTTAGGCAGTAACTGAGAATGGTTAATGTTAGGCAGTAACTGAGAATGGTTAATGTTAGGCAGTAACTGAGAATGGTTAAAGTTAGGCATTAACTCCAAATGCTTAATGTTAGGCAGTAACTGAGAATGCTTAATGTTAGGCATTAACTCCAAATGCTTCATGTTAGGCAGTAACTGAGAATGGTTCAAGTTAGGCAGTAACTGAGAATGGTTCAAGTTAGGCAGTAACTGAGAATGGTTAATGTTATGCAGTAACTGAGAATGGTTAATGTTAGGCAGTAACTGAGAATGGTCAATGTTAGGCAGTAACTGAGAATGGTTAATGTTAGGCAGTAACTGAGAATGGTTCAAGTTAGGCAGTAACTCCAAATGCTTCATGTTAGGCAGTAACTGAGAATGGTTAATGTTAGGCAGTAACTGAGAATGGTTAATGTTAGGCAGTAACTGAGAATGGTTAAAGTTAGGCATTAAGTCCAAATGCTTCATGTTAGGCAGTAACTGAGAATGGTTAATGTTAGGCAGTAACTGAGAATGGTTAATGTTAGGCAGTAACTGAGAATGGTTCATGTTAGGCAGTAACTGAGAATGGTTCATGTTAGGCAGTAACTGAGAATGGTTAATGTTAGGAAGTAACTGAGAATGGTTAAAGTTAGGCAGTAACTGAGAATGGTTAATGTTAGGCAGTAACTGAGAATGGTTAATGTTAGGCAGTAACTGAGAATGGTTAAAGTTAGGCATTAACTCCAAATGCTTAATGTTAGGCAGTAACTGAGAATGCTTAATGTTAGGCAGTAACTGACAATGGTTAATGTTAGGCAGTAACTGAGAATGGTTAAATTTAGGCATTAACTCCAAATGCTTCATGTTAGGCAGTAACTGAGAATGGTTAAGGTTAGGCAGTAACTGAGAATGGTTAATGTTAGGCAGTAACTGAGAATGGTTAATGTTAGGCAGTAACTGAGAATGTTTAAAGTTAGGCAGTAACTGAGAATGGTTAAAGTTAGGCAGTAACTGAGAATGGTTAAAGTTAGGCAGTAACTGAGAATGGTTAATGTTAGGCAGTAACTGAGAATGGTTCAAGTTAGGCAGTAACTGAGAATGCTTAATGTTAGGCAGTAACTGAGAATGGTTAATGTTAGACCGTAACTGAGAATGGTAAATGTTAGGCAGTAACTGAGAATGGTTAAAGTTAGTCTGTAACTGAGAATGGTTCATGTTAGGCAGTAACTGAGAATGGTTCAAGTTAGGCAGTAACTGAGAATGGTTCATGTTAGGCAGTAACAGAGAATGGTTCATGTTAGGCAGTAACTGAGAATGGTTCATGTTAGGCAGTAACTGAGAATGGTTAATGTTAGGCAGTAACTGAGAATGGTTAGTGTTAGGCAGTAACTGAGAATGGTTCATGTTAGGCAGTAACTGAGAATGGTTCAAGTTAGGTAGTAACTGAGAATGGTTAAAGTTAGGCAGTAACTGAGAATGGTTAATGTTAGGCAGTAACTGAGAATGGTTCAAGTTAGGCAGTAACTGAGAATGGTCAATGTTAGGCAGTAACTGAGAATGGTTAATGTTAGGCAGTAACTGAGAATGGTTAATGTTAGGCAGTAACTGAGAATGGTTCAAGTTAGGCAGTAACTCCAAATGCTTCATGTTAGGCAGTAACTGAGAATGGTTAATGTTAGGCAGTAACTGAGAATGGTTAAAGTTAGGCATTAAGTCCAAATGCTTCATGTTAGGCAGTAACTGAGAATGGTTAATGTTAGGCAGTAACTGAGAATGGTTAATGTTAGGCAGTAACTGAGAATGGTTAATGTTAGGCAGTAACTGAGAATGCTTAATGTTAGGCAGTAAATGAGAATGGTTAATGTTAGGCAGTAACTGAGAATGGTTAATGTTAGGCAGTAACTGAGAATGGTTCATGTTAGGCAGTAACTGAGAATGGTTCATGGTAGGCAGTAACTGAGATTGGTTAATGTTAGGCAGTAACTGAGAATGGTTCATGGTAGGCAGTAACTGAGATTGGTTAATGTTAGGCAGTAACTGAGAATAGTTAAAGTTAGGCAGTAACTGAGAATGGTTAATGTTAGGCATTAACTCCAAATGCTTCATGTTAGGCAGTAACTGAGAATGGTTAAAGTTAGGCAGTAACTGAGAATGGTTAATGTTTGGCAGTAACTGAGAATCGTTCATGTTAGGCAGTAACTGAGAATGGTTATTGTTAGGCAGTAACTGAGAATGGTTATAGTTAGGCAGTAACTGAGAATGCTTAATGTTAGGCAGTAACTGAGAATGGTTAATGTTAGGCAGTAACTGAGAATGGTAAATGTTAGGCAGTAACTGAGAATGGTTAATGTTAGGCAGTAACTGAGAATGGTTCAAGTTAGGCAGTAACTGAGAATGGTTAATGTTAGGTACTAACTGAGAATGGTTAATGTTAGGCAGTAACTGAGAATGGTTAATATTAGGCAGTAACTGAGAATGGTTAATGTTAGGCAGTAACTGAGAATGGTTAAAGTTAGGCATTAACTCCAAATGCTTCATGTTAGGCAGTAACTGAGAATGGTTCAAGTTAGGCAGTAACTGAGAATGGTTCAAGTTAGGCAGTAACTGAGAATGGTTAATGTTAGGCAGTAACTGAGAATGGTTAATGTTAGGCAGTAACTGAGAATGGTCAATGTTAGGCAGTAACTGAGAATGGTTAATGTTAGGCAGTAACTGAGAATGGTTCAAGTTAGGCAGTAACTGAGAATGGTTCATGTTAGGCAGTAACAGAGAATGGTTCATGTTAGGCAGTAACTGAGAATGGTTCATGTTAGGCAGTAACTGAGAATGGTTAATGTTAGGCAGTAACTGAGAATGGTTAGTGTTAGGCAGTAACTGAGAATGGTTCATGTTAGGCAGTAACTGAGAATGGTTCAAGTTAGGTAGTAACTGAGAATGGTTAAAGTTAGGCAGTAACTGAGAATGGTTAATGTTAGGCAGTAACTGAGAATGGTTCAAGTTAGGCAGTAACTGAGAATGCTTAATGTTAGGCAGTAACTGAGAATGGTTCATGTTAGACCGTAACTGAGAATGGTAAATGTTAGGCAGTAACTGAGAATGGTTAAAGTTAGGCAGTAACTGAGAATGGTTCATGTTAGGCAGTAACTGAGAATGGTTCAAGTTAGGCAGTAACTGAGAATGGTTCAAGTTAGGCAGTAACTGAGAATGCTTAATGTTAGGCAGTAACTGAGAATGGTTAATGTTAGACCGTAACTGAGAATGGTAAATGTTAGGCAGTAACTGAGAATGGTTAAAGTTAGGCAGTAACTGAGAATGGTTCATGTTAGGCAGTAACTGAGAATGGTTCAAGTTAGGCAGTAACTGAGAATGGTTCATGTTAGGCAGTAACAGAGAATGGTTAATGTTAGGCAGTAACTGAGAATGGTTAGTGTTAGGCAGTAACTGAGAATGGTTCATGTTAGGCAGTAACTGAGAATGGTTAAGTTAGGCAGTAACTGAGAATGGTTCATGTTAGGCAGTAACTGAGAATGGTTCATGTTAGGCAGTAACTGAGAATGGTTCAATTTAGGCATTAACTCCAAATGCTTCATGTTAGGCAGTACCTGAGAATGGTTAATGTTAGGCAGTAACTGAGAATGGTTAATGTTAGGCAGTAACTGAGAATGGTTAATGTTAGGCAGTAACTGAGAATGGTTAAAGTTAGGCAGTAACTGAGAATGGTTAAAGTTAGGCAGTAACTGAGAATGGTTAAAGTTAGGCAGTAACTGAGAATGGTTAATGTTAGGCAGTAACTGAGAATGGTTCAAGTTAGGCAGTAACTGAGAATGCTTAATGTTAGGCAGTAACTGAGAATGGTTAATGTTAGACAGTAACTGAGAATGGTAAATGTTAGGCAGTAACTGAGAATGGTTAAAGTTAGGCAGTAACTGAGAATGGTTCATGTTAGGCAGTAACTGAGAATGGTTCATGTTAGGCAGTAACAGAGAATGGTTCATGTTAGGCAGTAACTGAGAATGGTTCATGTTAGGCAGTAACTGAGAATGGTTCATGTTAGGCAGTAACAGAGAATGGTTCATGTTAGGCAGTAACTGAGAATGGTTCATGTTAGGCAGTAACTGAGAATGGTTAATGTTAGGCAGTAACTGAGAATGGTTAGTGTTAGGCAGTAACTGAGAATGGTTCATGTTAGGCAGTAACTGAGAATGGTTAAAGTTAGGCAGTAACTGAGAATGGTTAAAGTTAGGCAGTAACTGAGAATGGTTCATGTTAGGCAGTAACTGAGAATGGTTCATGTTAGGCAGTAACTGAGAATGGTTAAAGTTAGGCATTAACTCCAAATGCTTCATGTTAGGCAGTAACTGAGAATGGTTAATGTTAGGCAGTAACTGAGAATGGTTAAAGTTAGGCATTAACTCCAAATGCTTCATGTTAGGCATTAACTCCAAATGCTTCATGTTAGGCAGTAACTGAGAATGGTTAAAGTTAGGCATTAACTCCAAATGCTTCATGTTAGGCAGTAACTGAGAATGGTTAATGTTAGGCAGTAACTGAGAATGGTTAAAGTTAGGCATTAACTCCAAATGCTTCATGTTAGGCATTAACTCCAAATGCTTCATGTTAGGCAGTAACTGAGAATGGTTAATGTTAGGCAGTAACTGAGAATGGTTAATGTTAGGCAGTAACTGAGAATGGTTAATGTTAGGCAGTAACTGAGAATGGTTAAAGTTAGGCAGTAACTGAGAATGGTTAAAGTTAGGCAGTAACTGAGAATGGTTAAAGTTAGGCAGTAACTGAGAATGGTTAATGTTAGGCAGTAACTGAGAATGGTTCAAGTTAGGCAGTAACTGAGAATGCTTAATGTTAGGCAGTAACTGAGAATGGTTCATGTTAGACCGTAACTGAGAATGGTAAATGTTAGGCAGTAACTGAGAATGGTTAAAGTTAGGCAGTAACTGAGAATGGTTCATGTTAGGCAGTAACTGAGAATGGTAAATGTTAGGTACTAACTGAGAATGGTTAATGTTAGGCAGTAACTGAGAATGGTTAATGTTAGGCAGTAACTGAGAATGGTTAATGTTAGGCAGTAACTGAGAATGGTTAAAGTTAGGCATTAACTCCAAATGCTTAATGTTAGGCAGTAACTGAGAATGCTTAATGTTAGGCATTAACTCCAAATGCTTCATGTTAGGCAGTAACTGAGAATGGTTCAAGTTAGGCAGTAACTGAGAATGGTTCAAGTTAGGCAGTAACTGAGAATGGTTAATGTTATGCAGTAACTGAGAATGGTTAATGTTAGGCAGTAACTGAGAATGGTCAATGTTAGGCAGTAACTGAGAATGGTTAATGTTAGGCAGTAACTGAGAATGGTTCAAGTTAGGCAGTAACTCCAAATGCTTCATGTTAGGCAGTAACTGAGAATGGTTAATGTTAGGCAGTAACTGAGAATGGTTAAAGTTAGGCATTAAGTCCAAATGCTTCATGTTAGGCAGTAACTGAGAATGGTTAATGTTAGGCAGTAACTGAGAATGGTTAATGTTAGGCAGTAACTGAGAATGGTTAAAGTTAGGCAGTAACTGAGAATAGTTCAAGTTAGGCAGTAACTGAGAATGGTTAATGTTAGGCAGTAACTGAGAATGGTTAAAGTTAGGCAGTAACTGAGAATGGTTCATGTTAGGCAGTAACTGAGAATGGTTAATGTTAGGTACTAACTGAGAATGGTTAATGTTAGGCAGTAACTGAGAATGGTTAATGTTAGGCAGTAACTGAGAATGGTTAATGTTAGGCAGTAACTGAGAATGGTTAAAGTTAGGCATTAACTCCAAATGCTTAATGTTAGGCAGTAACTGAGAATGCTTAATGTTAGGCAGTAACTGACAATGGTTAATGTTAGGCAGTAACTGAGAATGGTTAAATTTAGGCATTAACTCCAAATGCTTCATGTTAGGCAGTAACTGAGAATGGTTAATGTTAGGCAGTAACTGAGAATGGTTAATGTTAGGCAGTAACTGAGAATGGTTAATGTTAGGCAGTAACTGAGAATGGTTAAAGTTAGGCAGTAACTGAGAATGGTTAAAGTTAGGCAGTAACTGAGAATGGTTAAAGTTAGGCAGTAACTGAGAATGGTTAATGTTAGGCAGTAACTGAGAATGGTTAAAGTTAGGCAGTAACTGAGAATGCTTAATGTTAGGCAGTAACTGAGAATGGTTAATGTTAGACCGTAACTGAGAATGGTAAATGTTAGGCAGTAACTGAGAATGGTTAAAGTTAGGCAGTAACTGAGAATGGTTCATGTTAGGCAGTAACTGAGAATGGTTCAAGTTAGGCAGTAACTGAGAATGGTTCATGTTAGGCAGTAACAGAGAATGGTTCATGTTAGGCAGTAACTGAGAATGGTTCATGTTAGGCAGTAACTGAGAATGGTTAATGTTAGGCAGTAACTGAGAATGGTTAGTGTTAGGCAGTAACTGAGAATGGTTCATGTTAGGCAGTAACTGAGAATGGTTCAAGTTAGGTAGTAACTGAGAATGGTTAAAGTTAGGCAGTAACTGAGAATGGTTAATGTTAGGCAGTAACTGAGAATGGTTCAAGTTAGGCAGTAACTGAGAATGCTTAATGTTAGGCAGTAACTGAGAATGGTTCATGTTAGACCGTAACTGAGAATGGTAAATGTTAGGCAGTAACTGAGAATGGTTAAAGTTAGGCAGTAACTGAGAATGGTTCATGTTAGGCAGTAACTGAGAATGGTTCAAGTTAGGCAGTAACTGAGAATGGTTCAAGTTAGGCAGTAACTGAGAATGCTTAATGTTAGGCAGTAACTGAGAATGGTTAATGTTAGACCGTAACTGAGAATGGTAAATGTTAGGCAGTAACTGAGAATGGTTAAAGTTAGGCAGTAACTGAGAATGGTTCATGTTAGGCAGTAACTGAGAATGGTTCAAGTTAGGCAGTAACTGAGAATGGTTCATGTTAGGCAGTAACAGAGAATGGTTAATGTTAGGCAGTAACTGAGAATGGTTAGTGTTAGGCAGTAACTGAGAATGGTTCATGTTAGGCAGTAACTGAGAATGGTTAAAGTTAGGCAGTAACTGAGAATGGTTCATGTTAGGCAGTAACTGAGAATGGTTCATGTTAGGCAGTAACTGAGAATGGTTCAATTTAGGCATTAACTCCAAATGCTTCATGTTAGGCAGTACCTGAGAATGGTTAATGTTAGGCAGTAACTGAGAATGGTTAATGTTAGGCAGTAACTGAGAATGGTTAATGTTAGGCAGTAACTGAGAATGGTTAAAGTTAGGCAGTAACTGAGAATGGTTAAAGTTAGGCAGTAACTGAGAATGGTTAAAGTTAGGCAGTAACTGAGAATGGTTAATGTTAGGCAGTAACTGAGAATGGTTCAAGTTAGGCAGTAACTGAGAATGCTTAATGTTAGGCAGTAACTGAGAATGGTTAATGTTAGACAGTAACTGAGAATGGTAAATGTTAGGCAGTAACTGAGAATGGTTAAAGTTAGGCAGTAACTGAGAATGGTTCATGTTAGGCAGTAACTGAGAATGGTTCATGTTAGGCAGTAACAGAGAATGGTTCATGTTAGGCAGTAACTGAGAATGGTTCATGTTAGGCAGTAACTGAGAATGGTTCATGTTAGGCAGTAACAGAGAATGGTTCATGTTAGGCAGTAACTGAGAATGGTTCATGTTAGGCAGTAACTGAGAATGGTTAATGTTAGGCAGTAACTGAGAATGGTTAGTGTTAGGCAGTAACTGAGAATGGTTCATGTTAGGCAGTAACTGAGAATGGTTAAAGTTAGGCAGTAACTGAGAATGGTTAAAGTTAGGCAGTAACTGAGAATGGTTCATGTTAGGCAGTAACTGAGAATGGTTCATGTTAGGCAGTAACTGAGAATGGTTAAAGTTAGGCATTAACTCCAAATGCTTCATGTTAGGCAGTAACTGAGAATGGTTAATGTTAGGCAGTAACTGACAATGGTTAATGTTAGGCAGTAACTGAGAATGGTTAAAGTTAGGCAGTAACTGAGAATGGTTAATGTTAGGCAGTAACTGAGAATGGTTCAAGTTAGGCAGTAACTGAGAATGCTTAATGTTAGGCAGTAACTGAGAATGGTTAATGTTAGACCGTAACTGAGAATGGTAAATGTTAGGCAGTAACTGAGAATGGTTAAAGTTAGGCAGTAACTGAGAATGGTTCATGTTAGGCAGTAACTGAGAATGGTTCAAGTTAGGCAGTAACTGAGAATGGTTCATGTTAGGCAGTAACAGAGAATGGTTCATGTTAGGCAGTAACTGAGAATGGTTCATGTTAGGCAGTAACTGAGAATGGTTAATGTTAGGCAGTAACTGAGAATGGTTAGTGTTAGGCAGTAACTGAGAATGGTTCATGTTAGGCAGTAACTGAGAATGGTTCAAGTTAGGTAGTAACTGAGAATGGTTAAAGTTAGGCAGTAACTGAGAATGGTTAATGTTAGGCAGTAACTGAGAATGGTTCAAGTTAGGCAGTAACTGAGAATGCTTAATGTTAGGCAGTAACTGAGAATGGTTAATGTTAGGCAGTAACTGAGAATGGTTCATGTTAGGCAGTAACTGAGAATGGTAAATGTTAGGTACTAACTGAGAATGGTTAATGTTAGGCAGTAACTGAGAATGGTTCATGTTAGGCAGTAACTGAGAATGGTTAATGTTAGGCAGTAACTGAGAATGGTTAAAGTTAGGCATTAACTCCAAATGCTTAATGTTAGGCAGTAACTGAGAATGCTTAATGTTAGGCATTAACTCCAAATGCTTCATGTTAGGCAGTAACTGAGAATGGTTCAAGTTAGGCAGTAACTGAGAATGGTTCAAGTTAGGCAGTAACTGAGAATGGTTAATGTTATGCAGTAACTGAGAATGGTTAATGTTAGGCAGTAACTGAGAATGGTCAATGTTAGGCAGTAACTGAGAATGGTTAATGTTAGGCAGTAACTGAGAATGGTTCAAGTTAGGCAGTAACTCCAAATGCTTCATGTTAGGCAGTAACTGAGAATGGTTAATGTTAGGCAGTAACTGAGAATGGTTAAAGTTAGGCAGTAACTGAGAATGGTTCAAGTTAGGCAGTAACTGAGAATGGTTCATGTTAGGCAGTAACAGAGAATGGTTCATGTTAGGCAGTAACTGAGAATGGTTCATGTTAGGCAGTAACTGAGAATGGTTAATGTTAGGCAGTAACTGAGAATGGTTAGTGTTAGGCAGTAACTGAGAATGGTTCATGTTAGGCAGTAACTGAGAATGGTTCAAGTTAGGTAGTAACTGAGAATGGTTAAAGTTAGGCAGTAACTGAGAATGGTTAATGTTAGGCAGTAACTGAGAATGGTTCAAGTTAGGCAGTAACTGAGAATGCTTAATGTTAGGCAGTAACTGAGAATGGTTCATGTTAGACCGTAACTGAGAATGGTAAATGTTAGGCAGTAACTGAGAATGGTTAAAGTTAGGCAGTAACTGAGAATGGTTCATGTTAGGCAGTAACTGAGAATGGTTCAAGTTAGGCAGTAACTGAGAATGGTTCAAGTTAGGCAGTAACTGAGAATGCTTAATGTTAGGCAGTAACTGAGAATGGTTCATGTTAGACCGTAACTGAGAATGGTAAATGTTAGGCAGTAACTGAGAATGGTTAAAGTTAGGCAGTAACTGAGAATGGTTCATGTTAGGCAGTAACTGAGAATGGTTCAAGTTAGGCAGTAACTGAGAATGGTTCATGTTAGGCAGTAACAGAGAATGGTTAATGTTAGGCAGTAACTGAGAATGGTTAGTGTTAGGCAGTAACTGAGAATGGTTCATGTTAGGCAGTAACTGAGAATGGTTAAAGTTAGGCAGTAACTGAGAATGGTTCATGTTAGGCAGTAACTGAGAATGGTTCATGTTAGGCAGTAACTGAGAATGGTTCAATTTAGGCATTAACTCCAAATGCTTCATGTTAGGCAGTACCTGAGAATGGTTAATGTTAGGCAGTAACTGAGAATGGTTAATGTTAGGCAGTAACTGAGAATGGTTAATGTTAGGCAGTAACTGAGAATGGTTAAAGTTAGGCAGTAACTGAGAATGGTTAAAGTTAGGCAGTAACTGAGAATGGTTAAAGTTAGGCAGTAACTGAGAATGGTTAATGTTAGGCAGTAACTGAGAATGGTTCAAGTTAGGCAGTAACTGAGAATGCTTAATGTTAGGCAGTAACTGAGAATGGTTAATGTTAGACAGTAACTGAGAATGGTAAATGTTAGGCAGTAACTGAGAATGGTTAAAGTTAGGCAGTAACTGAGAATGGTTCATGTTAGGCAGTAACTGAGAATGGTTCATGTTAGGCAGTAACAGAGAATGGTTCATGTTAGGCAGTAACTGAGAATGGTTCATGTTAGGCAGTAACTGAGAATGGTTCATGTTAGGCAGTAACAGAGAATGGTTCATGTTAGGCAGTAACTGAGAATGGTTCATGTTAGGCAGTAACTGAGAATGGTTAATGTTAGGCAGTAACTGAGAATGGTTAGTGTTAGGCAGTAACTGAGAATGGTTCATGTTAGGCAGTAACTGAGAATGGTTAAAGTTAGGCAGTAACTGAGAATGGTTAAAGTTAGGCAGTAACTGAGAATGGTTCATGTTAGGCAGTAACTGAGAATGGTTCATGTTAGGCAGTAACTGAGAATGGTTAAAGTTAGGCATTAACTCCAAATGCTTCATGTTAGGCAGTAACTGAGAATGGTTAATGTTAGGCAGTAACTGACAATGGTTAATGTTAGGCAGTAACTGAGAATGGTTAAATTTAGGCATTAACTCCAAATGCTTCATGTTAGGCAGTAACTGAGAATGGTTAATGTTAGGCAGTAACTGAGAATGGTTAATGTTAGGCAGTAACTGAGAATGGTTAATGTTAGGCAGTAACTGAGAATGGTTAAAGTTAGGCAGTAACTGAGAATGGTTAAAGTTAGGCAGTAACTGAGAATGGTTAAAGTTAGGCAGTAACTGAGAATGGTTAATGTTAGGCAGTAACTGAGAATGGTTCAAGTTAGGCAGTAACTGAGAATGCTTAATGTTAGGCAGTAACTGAGAATGGTTAATGTTAGACCGTAACTGAGAATGGTAAATGTTAGGCAGTAACTGAGAATGGTTAAAGTTAGGCAGTAACTGAGAATGGTTCATGTTAGGCAGTAACTGAGAATGGTTCAAGTTAGGCAGTAACTGAGAATGGTTCATGTTAGGCAGTAACAGAGAATGGTTCATGTTAGGCAGTAACTGAGAATGGTTCATGTTAGGCAGTAACTGAGAATGGTTAATGTTAGGCAGTAACTGAGAATGGTTAGTGTTAGGCAGTAACTGAGAATGGTTCATGTTAGGCAGTAACTGAGAATGGTTCAAGTTAGGTAGTAACTGAGAATGGTTAAAGTTAGGCAGTAACTGAGAATGGTTAATGTTAGGCAGTAACTGAGAATGGTTCAAGTTAGGCAGTAACTGAGAATGCTTAATGTTAGGCAGTAACTGAGAATGGTTAATGTTAGGCAGTAACTGAGAATGGTTCATGTTAGGCAGTAACTGAGAATGGTAAATGTTAGGTACTAACTGAGAATGGTTAATGTTAGGCAGTAACTGAGAATGGTTCATGTTAGGCAGTAACTGAGAATGGTTAATGTTAGGCAGTAACTGAGAATGGTTAAAGTTAGGCATTAACTCCAAATGCTTAATGTTAGGCAGTAACTGAGAATGCTTAATGTTAGGCATTAACTCCAAATGCTTCATGTTAGGCAGTAACTGAGAATGGTTCAAGTTAGGCAGTAACTGAGAATGGTTCAAGTTAGGCAGTAACTGAGAATGGTTAATGTTATGCAGTAACTGAGAATGGTTAATGTTAGGCAGTAACTGAGAATGGTCAATGTTAGGCAGTAACTGAGAATGGTTAATGTTAGGCAGTAACTGAGAATGGTTCAAGTTAGGCAGTAACTCCAAATGCTTCATGTTAGGCAGTAACTGAGAATGGTTAATGTTAGGCAGTAACTGAGAATGGTTAAAGTTAGGCATTAAGTCCAAATGCTTCATGTTAGGCAGTAACTGAGAATGGTTAATGTTAGGCAGTAACTGAGAATGGTTAATGTTAGGCAGTAACTGAGAATGGTTAATGTTAGGCAGTAACTGAGAATGGTTAAAGTTAGGCAGTAACTGAGAATGGTTAAAGTTAGGCAGTAACTGAGAATGGTTAAAGTTAGGCAGTAACTGAGAATGGTTAATGTTAGGCAGTAACTGAGAATGGTTCAAGTTAGGCAGTAACTGAGAATGCTTAATGTTAGGCAGTAACTGAGAATGGTTAATGTTAGACCGTAACTGAGAATGGTAAATGTTAGGCAGTAACTGAGAATGGTTAAAGTTAGGCAGTAACTGAGAATGGTTCATGTTAGGCAGTAACTGAGAATGGTTCAAGTTAGGCAGTAACTGAGAATGGTTCATGTTAGGCAGTAACAGAGAATGGTTCATGTTAGGCAGTAACTGAGAATGGTTCATGTTAGGCAGTAACTGAGAATGGTTAATGTTAGGCAGTAACTGAGAATGGTTAGTGTTAGGCAGTAACTGAGAATGGTTCATGTTAGGCAGTAACTGAGAATGGTTCAAGTTAGGTAGTAACTGAGAATGGTTAAAGTTAGGCAGTAACTGAGAATGGTTAATGTTAGGCAGTAACTGAGAATGGTTCAAGTTAGGCAGTAACTGAGAATGCTTAATGTTAGGCAGTAACTGAGAATGGTTAATGTTAGACCGTAACTGAGAATGGTAAATGTTAGGCAGTAACTGAGAATGGTTAAAGTTAGGCAGTAACTGAGAATGGTTCATGTTAGGCAGTAACTGAGAATGGTTCAAGTTAGGCAGTAACTGAGAATGGTTCATGTTAGGCAGTAACAGAGAATGGTTAATGTTAGGCAGTAACTGAGAATGGTTAGTGTTAGGCAGTAACTGAGAATGGTTCATGTTAGGCAGTAACTGAGAATGGTTAAAGTTAGGCAGTAAATGAGAATGGTTCATGTTAGGCAGTAACTGAGAATGGTTAAAGTTAGGCAGTAACTGAGAATGGTTAAAGTTAGGCAGTAACTGAGAATGGTTCATGTTAGGCAGTAACTGAGAATGGTTCATGTTAGGCAGTAACTGAGAATGGTTCAATTTAGGCATTAACTCCAAATGCTTCATGTTAGGCAGTAACTGAGAATGGTTAATGTTAGGCAGTAACTGAGAATGGTTAATGTTAGGCAGTAACTGAGAATGGTTAATGTTAGGCAGTAACTGAGAATGGTTAAAGTTAGGCAGTAACTGAGAATGGTTAAAGTTAGGCAGTAACTGAGAATGGTTAAAGTTAGGCAGTAACTGAGAATGGTTAATGTTAGGCAGTAACTGAGAATGGTTCAAGTTAGGCAGTAACTGAGAATGCTTAATGTTAGGCAGTAACTGAGAATGGTTAATGTTAGACAGTAACTGAGAATGGTAAATGTTAGGCAGTAACTGAGAATGGTTAAAGTTAGGCAGTAACTGAGAATGGTTCATGTTAGGCAGTAACTGAGAATGGTTCATGTTAGGCAGTAACAGAGAATGGTTCATGTTAGGCAGTAACTGAGAATGGTTCATGTTAGGCAGTAACTGAGAATGGTTCATGTTAGGCAGTAACTGAGAATGGTTAAAGTTAGGCAGTAACTGAGAATGGTTAATGTTAGGCAGTAACTGAGAATGGTTAGTGTTAGGCAGTAACTGAGAATGGTTCAAGTTAGGCAGTAACTCCAAATGCTTCATGTTAGGCAGTAACTGAGAATGGTTAATGTTAGGCAGTAGCTGAGAATGGTTAAAGTTAGGCAGTAACTGAGAATGGTTCATGTTAGGCAGTAACTGAGAATGGTTCATGTTAGGCAGTAACTGAGAATGGTTAAAGTTAGGCATTAACTCCAAATGCTTCATGTTAGGCAGTAACTGAGAATGGTTAATGTTAGGCAGTAACTGACAATGGTTAATGTTAGGCAGTAACTGAGAATGGTTAAATTTAGGCATTAACTCCAAATGCTTCATGTTAGGCAGTAACTGAGAATGGTTAATGTTAGGCAGTAACTGAGAATGGTTAATGTTAGGCAGTAACTGAGAATGGTTAATGTTAGGCAGTAACTGAGAATGGTTAAAGTTAGGCAGTAACTGAGAATGGTTAAAGTTAGGCAGTAACTGAGAATGGTTAAAGTTAGGCAGTAACTGAGAATGGTTAATGTTAGGCAGTAACTGAGAATGGTTCAAGTTAGGCAGTAACTGAGAATGCTAAATGTTAGGCAGTAACTGAGAATGGTTAATGTTAGACCGTAACTGAGAATGGTAAATGTTAGGCAGTAACTGAGAATGGTTAAAGTTAGGCAGTAACTGAGAATGGTTCATGTTAGGCAGTAACTGAGAATGGTTCAAGTTAGGCAGTAACTGAGAATGGTTCATGTTAGGCAGTAACAGAGAATGGTTCATGTTAGGCAGTAACTGAGAATGGTTCATGTTAGGCAGTAACTGAGAATGGTTAATGTTAGGCAGTAACTGAGAATGGTTAGTGTTAGGCAGTAACTGAGAATGGTTCATGTTAGGCAGTAACTGAGAATGGTTCAAGTTAGGTAGTAACTGAGAATGGTTAAAGTTAGGCAGTAACTGAGAATGGTTCATGTTAGGCAGTAACTGAGAATGGTTCAAGTTAGGCAGTAACTGAGAATGCTTAATGTTAGGCAGTAACTGAGAATGGTTAATGTTAGACCGTAACTGAGAATGGTAAATGTTAGGCAGTAACTGAGAATGGTTAAAGTTAGGCAGTAACTGAGAATGGTTCATGTTAGGCAGTAACTGAGAATGGTTCAAGTTAGGCAGTAACTGAGAATGGTTCATGTTAGGCAGTAACAGAGAATGGTTAATGTTAGGCAGTAACTGAGAATGGTTAGTGTTAGGCAGTAACTGAGAATGGTTCATGTTAGGCAGTAACTGAGAATGGTTAAAGTTAGGCAGTAACTGAGAATGGTTAATGTTAGGCAGTAACTGAGAATGGTTAAAGTTAGGCAGTAACTGAGAATGGTTAAAGTTAGGCAGTAACTGAGAATGGTTCATGTTAGGCAGTAACTGAGAATGGTTCATGTTAGGCAGTAACTGAGAATGGTTAAATTTAGGCATTAACTCCAAATGCTTCATGTTAGGCAGTAACTGAGTATGGTTAATGTTAGGCAGTAACTGAGAATGGTTAATGTTAGGCAGTAACTGAGAATGGTTAATGTTAGGCAGTAACTGAGAATGGTTAAAGTTAGGCAGTAACTGAGAATGGTTAAAGTTAGGCAGTAACTGAGAATGTTTAAAGTTAGGCAGTAACTGAGAATGGTTAATGTTAGGCAGTAACTGAGAATGGTTCAAGTTAGGCAGTAACTGAGAATGCTTAATGTTAGGCAGTAACTGAGAATGGTTAATGTTAGACAGTAACTGAGAATGGTAAATGTTAGGCAGTAACTGAGAATGGTTAAAGTTAGGCAGTAACTGAGAATGGTTCATGTTAGGCAGTAACTGAGAATGGTTCAAGTTAGGCAGTAACTGAGAATGGTTCATGTTAGGCAGTAACAGAGAATGGTTCATGTTAGGCAGTAACTGAGAATGGTTCATGTTAGGCAGTAACTGAGAATGGTTAATGTTAGGCAGTAACTGAGAATGGTTAGTGTTAGGCAGTAACTGAGAATGGTTCATGTTAGGCAGTAACTGAGAATGGTTAAAGTTAGGCAGTAACTGAGAATGGTTAATGTTAGGCAGTAACTGAGAATGGTTAAAGTTAGGCAGTAACTGAGAATGGTTAAAGTTAGGCAGTAACTGAGAATGGTTCATGTTAGGCAGTAACTGAGAATGGTTCATGTTAGGCAGTAACTGAGAATGCTTAATGTTAGGCAGTAACTGAGAATGGTTAATGTTAGACCGTAACTGAGAATGGTAAATGTTAGGCAGTAACTGAGAATGGTTAAAGTTAGGCAGTAACTGAGAATGGTTCATGTTAGGCAGTAACTGAGAATGGTTCAAGTTAGGCAGTAACTGAGAATGGTTCATGTTAGGCAGTAACAGAGAATGGTTAATGTTAGGCAGTAACTGAGAATGGTTAGTGTTAGGCAGTAACTGAGAATGGTTCATGTTAGGCAGTAACTGAGAATGGTTCAAGTTAGGCAGTAACTGAGAATGGTTAATGTTAGGCAGTAACTGAGAATGGTTAAAGTTAGGCAGTAACTGAGAATGGTTAAAGTTAGGCAGTAACTGAGAATGGTTCATGTTAGGCAGTAACTGAGAATGGTTCATGTTAGGCAGTAACTGAGAATGGTTAAATTTAGGCATTAACTCCAAATGCTTCATGTTAGGCAGTAACTGAGAATGGTTAATGTTAGGCAGTAACTGAGAATGGTTAATGTTAGGCAGTAACTGAGAATGGTTAATGTTAGGCAGTAACTGAGAATGGTTCATGTTAGGCAGTAACTGAGAATGGTTAAAGTTAGGCAGTAACTGAGAATGGTTAAAGTTAGGCAGTAACTGAGAATGGTTAAAGTTAGGCAGTAACTGAGAATGGTTAATGTTAGGCAGTAACTGAGAATGGTTCAAGTTAGGCAGTAACTGAGAATGCTTAATGTTAGGCAGTAACTGAGAATGGTTAATGTTAGACAGTAACTGAGAATGGTAAATGTTAGGCAGTAACTGAGAATGGTTAAAGTTAGGCAGTAACTGAGAATGGTTCATGTTAGGCAGTAACTGAGAATGGTTCAAGTTAGGCAGTAACTGAGAATGTTTCATGTTAGGCAGTAACAGAGAATGGTTCATGTTAGGCAGTAACTGAGAATGGTTCATGTTAGGCAGTAACTGAGAATGGTTAAAGTTAGGCAGTAACTGAGAATGGTTAATGTTAGGCAGTAACTGAGAATGGTTAAAGTTAGGCAGTAACTGAGAATGGTTAAAGTTAGGCAGTAACTGAGAATGGTTCATGTTAGGCAGTAACTGAGAATGGTTCATGTTAGGCAGTAACTGAGAATGGTTAAATTTAGGCATTAACTCCAAATGCTTCATGTTAGGCAGTAACTGAGAATGGTTAATGTTAGGCAGTAACTGAGAATGGTTAATGTTAGGCAGTAACTGAGAATGGTTAATGTTAGGCAGTAACTGAGAATGGTTCAAGTTAGGCAGTAACTGAGAATGGTTAAAGTTAGGCAGTAACTGAGAATGTTTAAAGTTAGGCAGTAACTGAGAATGGTTAATGTTAGGCAGTAACTGAGAATGGTTCAAGTTAGGCAGTAACTGAGAATGCTTAATGTTAGGCAGTAACTGAGAATGGTTAATGTTAGACAGTAACTGAGAATGGTAAATGTTAGGCAGTAACTGAGAATGGTTAAAGTTAGGCAGTAACTGAGAATGGTTCATGTTAGGCAGTAACTGAGAATGGTTCAAGTTAGGCAGTAACTGAGAATGGTTCATGTTAGGCAGTAACAGAGAATGGTTCATGTTAGGCAGTAACTGAGAATGGTTCATGTTAGGCAGTAACTGAGAATGGTTAATGTTAGGCAGTAACTGAGAATGGTTAGTGTTAGGCAGTAACTGAGAATGGTTCATGTTAGGCAGTAACTGAGAATGGTTAAAGTTAGGCAGTAACTGAGAATGGTTAATGTTAGGCAGTAACTGAGAATGGTTAAAGTTAGGCAGTAACTGAGAATGGTTAAAGTTAGGCAGTAACTGAGAATGGTTCATGTTAGGCAGTAACTGAGAATGGTTCATGTTAGGCAGTAACTGAGAATGGTTAAAGTTAGGCATTAACTCCAAATGCTTCATGTTAGGCAGTAACTGAGAATGGTTAATGTTAGGCAGTAACTGAGAATGGTTAATGTTAGGCAGTAACTGAGAATGGTTAATGTTAGGCAGTAACTGAGAATGGTTAAAGTTAGGCAGTAACTGAGAATGGTTAAAGTTAGGCAGTAACTGAGAATGGTTAAAGTTAGGCAGTAACTGAGAATGGTTAATGTTAGGCAGTAACTGAGAATGGTTCAAGTTAGGCAGTAACTGAGAATGCTTAATGTTAGGCAGTAACTGAGAATGGTTAATGTTAGACAGTAACTGAGAATGGTAAATGTTAGGCAGTAACTGAGAATGGTTAAAGTTAGGCAGTAACTGAGAATGGTTCATGTTAGGCAGTAACTGAGAATGGTTCATGTTAGGCAGTAACAGAGAATGGTTCATGTTAGGCAGTAACTGAGAATGGTTCATGTTAGGCAGTAACTGAGAATGGTTCATGTTAGGCAGTAACTGAGAATGGTTAAAGTTAGGCAGTAACTGAGAATGGTTAATGTTAGGCAGTAACTGAGAATGGTTAGTGTTAGGCAGTAACTGAGAATGGTTCAAGTTAGGCAGTAACTCCAAATGCTTCATGTTAGGCAGTAACTGAGAATGGTTAATGTTAGGCAGTAGCTGAGAATGGTTAAAGTTAGGCAGTAACTGAGAATGGTTCATGTTAGGCAGTAACTGAGAATGGTTCATGTTAGGCAGTAACTGAGAATGGTTAAAGTTAGGCATTAACTCCAAATGCTTCATGTTAGGCAGTAACTGAGAATGGTTAATGTTAGGCAGTAACTGACAATGGTTAATGTTAGGCAGTAACTGAGAATGGTTAAATTTAGGCATTAACTCCAAATGCTTCATGTTAGGCAGTAACTGAGAATGGTTAATGTTAGGCAGTAACTGAGAATGGTTAATGTTAGGCAGTAACTGAGAATGGTTAATGTTAGGCAGTAACTGAGAATGGTTAAAGTTAGGCAGTAACTGAGAATGGTTAAAGTTAGGCAGTAACTGAGAATGGTTAAAGTTAGGCAGTAACTGAGAATGGTTAATGTTAGGCAGTAACTGAGAATGGTTCAAGTTAGGCAGTAACTGAGAATGCTAAATGTTAGGCAGTAACTGAGAATGGTTAATGTTAGACCGTAACTGAGAATGGTAAATGTTAGGCAGTAACTGAGAATGGTTAAAGTTAGGCAGTAACTGAGAATGGTTCATGTTAGGCAGTAACTGAGAATGGTTCAAGTTAGGCAGTAACTGAGAATGGTTCATGTTAGGCAGTAACAGAGAATGGTTCATGTTAGGCAGTAACTGAGAATGGTTCATGTTAGGCAGTAACTGAGAATGGTTAATGTTAGGCAGTAACTGAGAATGGTTAGTGTTAGGCAGTAACTGAGAATGGTTCATGTTAGGCAGTAACTGAGAATGGTTCAAGTTAGGTAGTAACTGAGAATGGTTAAAGTTAGGCAGTAACTGAGAATGGTTCATGTTAGGCAGTAACTGAGAATGGTTCAAGTTAGGCAGTAACTGAGAATGCTTAATGTTAGGCAGTAACTGAGAATGGTTAATGTTAGACCGTAACTGAGAATGGTAAATGTTAGGCAGTAACTGAGAATGGTTAAAGTTAGGCAGTAACTGAGAATGGTTCATGTTAGGCAGTAACTGAGAATGGTTCAAGTTAGGCAGTAACTGAGAATGGTTCATGTTAGGCAGTAACAGAGAATGGTTAATGTTAGGCAGTAACTGAGAATGGTTAGTGTTAGGCAGTAACTGAGAATGGTTCATGTTAGGCAGTAACTGAGAATGGTTAAAGTTAGGCAGTAACTGAGAATGGTTAATGTTAGGCAGTAACTGAGAATGGTTAAAGTTAGGCAGTAACTGAGAATGGTTAAAGTTAGGCAGTAACTGAGAATGGTTCATGTTAGGCAGTAACTGAGAATGGTTCATGTTAGGCAGTAACTGAGAATGGTTAAATTTAGGCATTAACTCCAAATGCTTCATGTTAGGCAGTAACTGAGTATGGTTAATGTTAGGCAGTAACTGAGAATGGTTAATGTTAGGCAGTAACTGAGAATGGTTAATGTTAGGCAGTAACTGAGAATGGTTAAAGTTAGGCAGTAACTGAGAATGGTTAAAGTTAGGCAGTAACTGAGAATGTTTAAAGTTAGGCAGTAACTGAGAATGGTTAATGTTAGGCAGTAACTGAGAATGGTTCAAGTTAGGCAGTAACTGAGAATGCTTAATGTTAGGCAGTAACTGAGAATGGTTAATGTTAGACAGTAACTGAGAATGGTAAATGTTAGGCAGTAACTGAGAATGGTTAAAGTTAGGCAGTAACTGAGAATGGTTCATGTTAGGCAGTAACTGAGAATGGTTCAAGTTAGGCAGTAACTGAGAATGGTTCATGTTAGGCAGTAACAGAGAATGGTTCATGTTAGGCAGTAACTGAGAATGGTTCATGTTAGGCAGTAACTGAGAATGGTTAATGTTAGGCAGTAACTGAGAATGGTTAGTGTTAGGCAGTAACTGAGAATGGTTCATGTTAGGCAGTAACTGAGAATGGTTAAAGTTAGGCAGTAACTGAGAATGGTTAATGTTAGGCAGTAACTGAGAATGGTTAAAGTTAGGCAGTAACTGAGAATGGTTAAAGTTAGGCAGTAACTGAGAATGGTTCATGTTAGGCAGTAACTGAGAATGGTTCATGTTAGGCAGTAACTGAGAATGCTTAATGTTAGGCAGTAACTGAGAATGGTTAATGTTAGACCGTAACTGAGAATGGTAAATGTTAGGCAGTAACTGAGAATGGTTAAAGTTAGGCAGTAACTGAGAATGGTTCATGTTAGGCAGTAACTGAGAATGGTTCAAGTTAGGCAGTAACTGAGAATGGTTCATGTTAGGCAGTAACAGAGAATGGTTAATGTTAGGCAGTAACTGAGAATGGTTAGTGTTAGGCAGTAACTGAGAATGGTTCATGTTAGGCAGTAACTGAGAATGGTTCAAGTTAGGCAGTAACTGAGAATGGTTAATGTTAGGCAGTAACTGAGAATGGTTAAAGTTAGGCAGTAACTGAGAATGGTTAAAGTTAGGCAGTAACTGAGAATGGTTCATGTTAGGCAGTAACTGAGAATGGTTCATGTTAGGCAGTAACTGAGAATGGTTAAATTTAGGCATTAACTCCAAATGCTTCATGTTAGGCAGTAACTGAGAATGGTTAATGTTAGGCAGTAACTGAGAATGGTTAATGTTAGGCAGTAACTGAGAATGGTTAATGTTAGGCAGTAACTGAGAATGGTTCATGTTAGGCAGTAACTGAGAATGGTTAAAGTTAGGCAGTAACTGAGAATGGTTAAAGTTAGGCAGTAACTGAGAATGGTTAAAGTTAGGCAGTAACTGAGAATGGTTAATGTTAGGCAGTAACTGAGAATGGTTCAAGTTAGGCAGTAACTGAGAATGCTTAATGTTAGGCAGTAACTGAGAATGGTTAATGTTAGACAGTAACTGAGAATGGTAAATGTTAGGCAGTAACTGAGAATGGTTAAAGTTAGGCAGTAACTGAGAATGGTTCATGTTAGGCAGTAACTGAGAATGGTTCAAGTTAGGCAGTAACTGAGAATGTTTCATGTTAGGCAGTAACAGAGAATGGTTCATGTTAGGCAGTAACTGAGAATGGTTCATGTTAGGCAGTAACTGAGAATGGTTAAAGTTAGGCAGTAACTGAGAATGGTTAATGTTAGGCAGTAACTGAGAATGGTTAAAGTTAGGCAGTAACTGAGAATGGTTAAAGTTAGGCAGTAACTGAGAATGGTTCATGTTAGGCAGTAACTGAGAATGGTTCATGTTAGGCAGTAACTGAGAATGGTTAAATTTAGGCATTAACTCCAAATGCTTCATGTTAGGCAGTAACTGAGAATGGTTAATGTTAGGCAGTAACTGAGAATGGTTAATGTTAGGCAGTAACTGAGAATGGTTAATGTTAGGCAGTAACTGAGAATGGTTCAAGTTAGGCAGTAACTGAGAATGGTTAAAGTTAGGCAGTAACTGAGAATGTTTAAAGTTAGGCAGTAACTGAGAATGGTTAATGTTAGGCAGTAACTGAGAATGGTTCAAGTTAGGCAGTAACTGAGAATGCTTAATGTTAGGCAGTAACTGAGAATGGTTAATGTTAGACAGTAACTGAGAATGGTAAATGTTAGGCAGTAACTGAGAATGGTTAAAGTTAGGCAGTAACTGAGAATGGTTCATGTTAGGCAGTAACTGAGAATGGTTCAAGTTAGGCAGTAACTGAGAATGGTTCATGTTAGGCAGTAACAGAGAATGGTTCATGTTAGGCAGTAACTGAGAATGGTTCATGTTAGGCAGTAACTGAGAATGGTTAATGTTAGGCAGTAACTGAGAATGGTTAGTGTTAGGCAGTAACTGAGAATGGTTCATGTTAGGCAGTAACTGAGAATGGTTAAAGTTAGGCAGTAACTGAGAATGGTTAATGTTAGGCAGTAACTGAGAATGGTTAAAGTTAGGCAGTAACTGAGAATGGTTAAAGTTAGGCAGTAACTGAGAATGGTTCATGTTAGGCAGTAACTGAGAATGGTTCATGTTAGGCAGTAACTGAGAATGGTTAAAGTTAGGCATTAACTCCAAATGCTTCATGTTAGGCAGTAACTGAGAATGGTTAATGTTAGGCAGTAACTGACAATGGTTAATGTTAGGCAGTAACTGAGAATGGTTAAATTTAGGCATTAACTCCAAATGCTTCATGTTAGGCAGTAACTGAGAATGGTTAATGTTAGGCAGTAACTGAGAATGGTTAATGTTAGGCAGTAACTGAGAATGGTTAATGTTAGGCAGTAACTGAGAATGGTTAAAGTTAGGCAGTAACTGAGAATGGTTAAAGTTAGGCAGTAACTGAGAATGGTTCAAGTTAGGCAGTAACTGAGAATGCTTAATGTTAGGCAGTAACTGAGAATGGTTAATGTTAGACCGTAACTGAGAATGGTAAATGTTAGGCAGTAACTGAGAATGGTTAAAGTTAGGCAGTAACTGAGAATGGTTCATGTTAGGCAGTAACTGAGAATGGTTCAAGTTAGGCAGTAACTGAGAATGGTTCATGTTAGGCAGTAACAGAGAATGGTTCATGTTAGGCAGTAACTGAGAATGGTTCATGTTAGGCAGTAACTGAGAATGGTTCATGTTAGGCAGTAACTGAGAATGGTTAGTGTTAGGCAGTAACTGAGAATGGTTCATGTTAGGCAGTAACTGAGAATGGTTCAAGTTAGGTAGTAACTGAGAATGGTTAAAGTTAGGCAGTAACTGAGAATGGTTAATGTTAGGCAGTAACTGAGAATGGTTCAAGTTAGGCAGTAACTGAGAATGCTTAATGTTAGGCAGTAACTGAGAATGGTTAATGTTAGACCGTAACTGAGAATGGTAAATGTTAGGCAGTAACTGAGAATGGTTCAAGTTAGGCAGTAACTGAGAATGGTTCATGTTAGGCAGTAACTGAGAATGGTTCAAGTTAGGCAGTAACTGAGAATGGTTCATGTTAGGCAGTAACAGAGAATGGTTAATGTTAGGCAGTAACTGAGAATGGTTAGTGTTAGGCAGTAACTGAGAATGGTTCATGTTAGGCAGTAACTGAGAATGGTTCAAGTTAGGCAGTAACTGAGAATGGTTAATGTTAGGCAGTAACTGAGAATGGTTAAAGTTAGGCAGTAACTGAGAATGGTTAAAGTTAGGCAGTAACTGAGAATGGTTCATGTTAGGCAGTAACTGAGAATGGTTCATGTTAGGCAGTAACTGAGAATGGTTAAATTTAGGCATTAACTCCAAATGCTTCATGTTAGGCAGTAACTGAGAATGGTTAATGTTAGGCAGTAACTGAGAATGGTTAATGTTAGGCAGTAACTGAGAATGGTTCATGTTAGGCAGTAACTGAGAATGGTTAAAGTTAGGCAGTAACTGAGAATGGTTAAAGTTAGGCAGTAACTGAGAATGGTTAAAGTTAGGCAGTAACTGAGAATGGTTAATGTTAGGCAGTAACTGAGAATGGTTCAAGTTAGGCAGTAACTGAGAATGCTTAATGTTAGGCAGTAACTGAGAATGGTTAATGTTAGACAGTAACTGAGAATGGTAAATGTTAGGCAGTAACTGAGAATGGTTAAAGTTAGGCAGTAACTGAGAATGGTTCATGTTAGGCAGTAACTGAGAATGGTTCAAGTTAGGCAGTAACTGAGAATGTTTCATGTTAGGCAGTAACAGAGAATGGTTCATGTTAGGCAGTAACTGAGAATGGTTCATGTTAGGCAGTAACTGAGAATGGTTAATGTTAGGCAGTAACTGAGAATGGTTAGTGTTAGGCAGTAACTGAGAATGGTTCATGTTAGGCAGTAACTGAGAATGGTTAAAGTTAGGCAGTAACTGAGAATGGTTAATGTTAGGCAGTAACTGAGAATGGTTAAAGTTAGGCAGTAACTGAGAATGGTTAAAGTTAGGCAGTAACTGAGAATGGTTCATGTTAGGCAGTAACTGAGAATGGTTCATGTTAGGCAGTAACTGAGAATGGTTCAAGTTATGCAGTAACTCCAAATGCTTCATGTTAGGCAGTAACTGAGAATGGTTA
This sequence comes from Oncorhynchus kisutch, assembly GCF_002021735.2. Taxonomy (NCBI): domain Eukaryota; kingdom Metazoa; phylum Chordata; class Actinopteri; order Salmoniformes; family Salmonidae; genus Oncorhynchus; species Oncorhynchus kisutch. The sequence continues at coordinate 33,862,786 of NC_034186.2, forward strand.
AAGTTAGGCAGTAACTGAGAATGGTTAATGTTAGGCAGTAACTGAGAATGGTTAATGTTAGGCAGTAACTGAGAATGGTTAATGTTAGGCAGTAACTGAGAATGGTTAATGTTAGGCAGTAACTGAGAATGGTTAAAGTTAGGCAGTAACTGAGAATGGTTCAAGTTAGGCAGTAACTGAGAATGGTTAAAGTTAGGCAGTAACTGAGAATGGTTCATGTTAGGCAGTAACTGAGAATGGTTAAAGTTAGGCAGTAACTGAGAATGCTTAATGTTAGGCAGTAACTGAGAATGGTTCATGTTAGACCGTAACTGAGAATGGTAAATGTTAGGCATTAACTGAGAATGGTTAAAGTTAGGCAGTAACTGAGAATGGTTCAAGTTAGGCAGTAACTGAGAATGGTTCATGTTAGGCAGTAACGGTGAATGGTTCATGTTAGGCAGTAACTGAGAATGGTTCATGTTAGGCAGTAACTGAGAATGGTTAATGTTAGGCAGTAACTGAGAATGGTTCATGTTAGGCAGTAACTGAGAATCGTTAGTGTTAGGCAGTAACTGAGAATGGTTCAAGTTAGGCAGTAACTCCAAATGCTTCATGTTAGGCAGTAACTGAGAATGGTTAATGTTAGGCAGTAGCTGAGAATGGTTGAAGTTAGGCATTAACTTCAAATGCTTCATGTTAGGCAGTAACTGAGAATGGTTAAAGTTAGGCAGTAACTGAGAATGGTTAATGTTAGGCAGTAACTGAGAATGGTTAATGTTAGGCAGTAACTGAGAATGGTTAAAGTTAGGCAGTAACTGAGAATGGTTCAAGTTAGGCAGTAACTGAGAATGGTTAAAGTTAGGCAGTAACTGAGAATGGTTCATGTTAGGCAGTAACTGAGAATGGTTAAAGTTAGGCAGTAACTGAGAATGCTTAATGTTAGGCAGTAACTGAGAATGGTTCATGTTAGACCGTAACTGAGAATGGTAAATGTTAGGCATTAACTGAGAATGGTTAAAGTTAGGCAGTAACTGAGAATGGTTCAAGTTAGGCAGTAACTGAGAATGGTTCATGTTAGGCAGTAACGGAGAATGGTTCATGTTAGGCAGTAACTGAGAATGGTTCATGTTAGGCAGTAACTGAGAATGGTTAATGTTAGGCAGTAACTGAGAATGGTTCATGTTAGGCAGTAACTGAGAATGGTTAGTGTTAGGCAGTAACTGAGAATGGTTCAAGTTAGGCAGTAACTGAGAATGCTTAATGTTAGGCAGTAACTGAGAATGGTTCATGTTAGGCAGTAACTGAGAATGGTTCAAGTTAGGCAGTAACTGAGAATGGTTCATGTTAGGCAGTAACGGAGAATGGTTCATGTTAGGCAGTAACTGAGAATGGTTCATGTTAGGCAGTAACTGAGAATGGTTAATGTTAGGCAGTAACTGAGAATGGTTCAAGTTAGGCAGTAACTGAGAATGGTTAGTGTTAGGCAGTAACTGAGAATGGTTAGTGTTAGGCAGTAACTGAGAATGGTTAATGTTAGGCAGTAACTGAGAAAGGTTCAAGTTAGGCAGTAACTGAGAATGGTTAATGTTAGGCAGTAACTGAGAATGGTTAAAGTTAGGCAGTAACTGAGAATGGTTAAAGTTAGGTAGTAACTGAGAATGGTTAAAGTAGGGGTTAAGTTTTGGGATAGGCTTAAAACAAAAATATCAAAAACAACTTTCTATCAGAGGCAGATGCTTACGTCCATCCGCCACCCCCCATCCCCATCCACAACAACCTAGCTAAACCGAAAAATACCTGAAGGTAACAGCAGAACTCACTGATGCCCCCAGTGGCCGTTTTCCACGTCATCTCCTGAGGTTCTCAGACATGGATGGACGTTAAATATTGACTTGTATCATGGGTGTCCTGACTGCTCTACAAGGTGTTGAAAGAATTCCACACAGGGATGCTGGCCCATGTCGACTCCCATGCTTCCCACAGTTGTGTCAGGTTGGCTGGATGTCCTTTTAGTGGTGGACCTTTCATGATACACACTTGAAACTGTTGATCGTGAAAAACCCAGCAGTGTCACAAACAGGTGGGCCTGGCAGGTGCCATACCCCATTCAAAGGCATTTAAATACACCACATGACCAAAAGTATGTGGTCATCTGCTCGTCCCTTTGCTGCTATAACAGCCTCCACTCTTCTGGGAAGGCTTTCCACTAGATGTTGGAACATTGCTGCAGGGACTTGCTTCCATTCAGCCATAAGAGCATTGGTGAGATTGGGCACTGATGATGGGTCATTAGGCCTGGCTCGTCATGCTGAAACAGGAAAGGGCCTTCCCCAAACTGTTGCCACAAAGTTGGAAGCAAAGAATTGTCTAGAATGTCATTGTATGCTGCGACATTAAGATTTCCCTTGACTAGAACTAAGGGGCCTGCCTGATCCATGTAAAACAGCCCCAGACCATTATTCCTCCTCCACCGAACTTTTGGGTAGGTAGGGTTGGGTAGGTAGGGTTCTCCTGGCATCCGCCAAACCCAGATTTGTCCTTTGGACTGGCAGATGGTGATGCGTGATTCATCACTCCAGAGAACGCGTTTCCACTGCTCCAGAGTTCAATAGCAGCAAGCTTTTTACCACTTCAGCCGACGCTTGGCATTGTGCATGGTGATCTTAGGCTTGTGTGCAGCTGCTCTGCCATGGAAACCGATTTCATGAAGCTCCTGACTAACAGTTATTGTGATGATGTTGCTTCCAGAGGCAGTTTGGAACCTGGCAGTGAGTGTCACAACCGAGGACAGACAAGCTCTACGTGCTCGTCCCGTTCTGTGAGCTTGTGTGGCCTACCAATTCACGGCTGAGTCGTTGTTGCTCCTAGACGTTTCCACTTCATAATAACAGCACTTAAAGTTGCCCGGGGCTGCTGTGTGCCACGTTGAAAGTCACAGAGCTCTTCAGTAAGGCCATTCTACTGCCAATGTTTGTCTATAGAGATTTCATGGCTGTGCTTGACTTCATAGACCTGTCAGCAACAGGCGTGGGTTAAATAGCCGAATCCTCTCATTTGAAGGGGTGTCCACATACTTCTGTATATATAGTGTATTTTGTCATGCATATGTGTGACATTCACCCTCTGAATGGTACACATACACAATCCATGTCTCAATTGTCTCGAGGCTTAACAATCTTTCTTTAACCTGTCTCCCCCCCTTCATCTACACTGATTGAAGAGGATTTGACAAGTGACATAAATAATGGATCATGAAGCTTTCACCTGAATTCACCTGTTCGGTCTATGTCGTGGAAGGAGCAGGTGTTCATAATGTTTTTTACACTCAGCAACCACAGTGATCCATCATTTCAAACCCTGAGCACATAACCACAACCGAATATCATGAATATTTGTCTGGTTTACTTAAGCTCGTTTTCAATTCGTGTCTGCCTAATAGCTAATGATGAAGCATTAGGCTATTTTAGTTAGTTCTATATCCCTTTTAATATTCAATATAATGTATTCAATAGCAATAAGTATATATTGTTATATTATTTACCGTTGAAGTTGGAAGTTTTCATACACTTAGGTCATTAAAACTTGTTTTTTAACCACTCCACAAATTTCTTGTTAACAAACTATAGTTTTGGCAAGTCGGTTAGGACATCTACTTTGTGCATGACACAAGTAATTTTTCCAACAATTGTTTACAGACATATTTTTTCACTTATAACTCACTGTATCACAATTCCAGTGGGTCAAAAGTTTACATACACTTAGTTGATTGTGCCTTTAAACAGCTTGGAAAATTCCAGAAAATATTGTGATGGCTTTAGAATCTTCTGATAGGCTAATTGACATCATTTGACTCAATTCGAGGTGTATCTGTGGATGTATTTCAAGGCCTACCTTCAACTCAGTGCCTCTTTGCTTGACATCATGGAAAATCAAAAGAAATCAGCCAAAAATTGTAGACCTCCACAAGTCTGGTTCATCCTTGGGAGCAATTTCCAAATGCCTGAAGGTACCACGTTCATCTGTACAAGCAATAGTACGCAAGTATAAACACCATGGGACCACACAGCCGTCATACCGCTCAGGAAGGAGACGCGTTCTGTCTCCTAGAGATGAACGTACATTGGTGAGAAAAGTGCAAATCAATCCCAGAACAACAGCAAAGGACTTTGTGAAGATGCTGAAGGAAACAGGTACAAAAGTATCTATATCCACAGTAAAACGAGTCCTATATCGACATAATCTGAAAGGCCACTCAGCAAGGAAGAAGCCGCTGCTCCAAAACCGCCATAAAAGCCAGACTACGGTTTGCAACTGCAGATGGGGACAAAGATCGTACTTTTTGGAGAAATGTCCTCTGGTCTGAGGAAACAAAAATATAACTGTTTGACCATAATGACCAGGTAAAAGGAGGTAAAAGGGGGATGCTTGCAAGCCGAAGAACACCATCCCAACCTTGAAGCACGGGGGTGGCAGCATCATGTTGTGGGGTTGCTTTGCTGCGGGAGGGACTGGTGCACTTCACAAAATAGATGGCATCATGAGGAAGGAAAATTATGTGGATATATTGAAGCAACATCTCAAGACATCAGTCAGGAAGTTAAAGCTTGGTCGCAAATGGGTCTTCCAAATGAACAATGACCCCAAGCATACTTCCAAAGTTGTGGAAAAATGGCAAAAATACAACAAAGTCAAGGTATTGGAGTGGCCATCACAAAGCCCTCACCTCAATCCTATAGAAAATGTGTTGGCAGAACTGAAAAAGCGTGTGTGAGTGAGGAGGCCTAGAAACCTGACTCAATTACACCAGCTCTGTCAGGAGGAATGGGCCAAAATTCACCCAACTTATTGTGGGAAGGTTGTGGAAGTCTACCCGAAACGTTTGACCCAAATTAAACAATTTAAGGGCAATGCTACCAAATACTAATTGAGTGTAGGTAAACTTCTGACCCACTGGGAATGCATGAAAGAAATAAAAGCTGAAATAAATCATTCTCTCTACCTTTATTCTGACATTTCACATTCTTAAAATAAATTGGTGATCCTAACTGACCTAAGACAGGGAATTTTTACTAGGATGAAATGTCAGAAATGGTGAAAAACGGAGTTTAAATGTATTTGGCTAAGGTGTATGTAAACCTCCGACTTCAACTGTATATTTTATGTGAGTTGAAGACGTTATAATCGAGCTCAAATCACGTCCTCAGGAAAACTGCCATTAAATCGTGTTAGTTTTGTCTCTGTTTTGTGATTTCACTGCGCTGTAGGTCTGTCAGTGGAGGGAGAGGTGAAAGGAGAGGACCGTCCATCTGCTCGCCTTTGTGCCTCACACTCCGGGCATCAAATGGAGGTCACCACCGAGAGAGAGGGTCAGAGGGAGAAATATCCAACATAGACCCTACGCGACAAACACAACGGATCCTTTGATTCTCTTGTTTGCACACATACATTTATCTCGAATTGTTGTTTTGCTTTTCAGTTTGGTCCCATATTGAGATGGTGCACTGCATGAACGAGAGCCATATAATGTTCAACCGTTGGCGCACATTAAACTATATATCCAAGTTATCCAACATCAACACCAAATCCAGCAGACACATCTTGACAGCCTCGTAACTTTTATAAGCAATCAGTTCGAACGTTTATAGCTATTCTGGAAGTATTTGGGTGTTGGAGATCCCGAGAGAAGATGACACACTCCGAGTGAATGTCGAGAACATAAGCCAGGGGCACTGGCTTGGAACGTTTGGTGGTGAGGATGGGCGCGTGATTACTCGCACATGGAGCAGGGACTGAGCGCATGCAGATTAAGGCCAACATTTTCCAATTGTGCAAAAGTAGAAAAAAAGCTAAACCCTCCTCACTATCTTTTTACATAAAACATTGAATAGAGGAAAATAGCCTATATGGGCCTAACTAGAACCATTTGGTGAGGAATCCATTAACTGTAGGCCTGTTGGATAATACAATTAGCATTCATAGACAATCATTCTATTTTCCATTATTCAATAGCTTACAATCGCCTCCGTCTTGCCTCATGTACTGGCTCTGTATGACTTGGCAGGCAGACCGATGCAATGGGCCGATTACACTGATACAGTAGTATAATGAAGTCTGAGCACTGTAAAATAAATGGCAGGTATCGGATTGAGTCTAAGTGAGTGGCTGCGGCCAAGCCTTCATTGACGATGGGCCCCTAACAACACTGTTGTTTAATGTATCGACTTCATTTGTTATATCTTTATTAATTCATCATTGCTTGGGTCAAATATTGCCAGGAATCTATTGCCTGTAAATGTAATTGTATTTAAAGAGGACCATTTACACTATACAATCAGAGCCAGGATTGATTTAATTCTACCAAATTGCATCTTAATTGTAAGTTTCCTTTCTCTTATTGAAACGTCTCCCCGTAATGATTTCATCACATGAGATCATGGAGATGAAGGGGCATGAAACGGATTCTCCAACGGCGGCATATCCAGTGCAATATGGCGTGTAAAAGCCTCCTCTGAACCAAAGTTGAAACACATGTTATTTTTTCTACCATTTCCATACAATTACTTGTGGAGTGCGTAAAGACTCCACTGAATGGGATTCAGCTATACCGCATGCACAGCCTGTGCGGGACTTCAATGAAAATATATAGGCCTAATGAAAAGCATTATTATTGGTTGAATTCGAAGGCCGGTCAAAACTGCTGCACAACAATTAATGATATTTTTCTTCTTCTATTGGCCCAAATAATCAAGCCTTCAAAAATAATAATAATGTACAGTTCGTAAGCCCTAATTGAGAAATTAGTAATAAGTATATTATTGTTATTATTATTATATTATTATTTTGTAGCTTACACCTGAATAAGTAGCCTAACAAATAACATTTAGATTAAAAATACATTTTTAGATTACCTTAAGTATAAAATGAGTCACAGCACAACTGAAATCCATCCGCGTTGCTCTCTGTTATTAATGTATTTAGTCAAATTACATTTTCTGTCGCAGTGCGCCAAGGCTAATAAACCATTGGGTTTGCAGGAGCGTGTTTGTCAGTTGTGCACACTGCAGCGTTTGAAGATTTCACTTTCTCATATTTCAAAGCCTCCATTTAGCCTATTAATTCATTTAATTAATTATTAATTTCTATGCTTCTGCTGAACCTGGCAGTATTTACAGAGTCTTACGGCTATTGTATGAGTTATTCTGTGGCCCATTGTTTTCTTTACCAAAATAAACCAGATTCACTGCACTAACACAGTTTTACAAAAAAAGATTTTCGTCTAGCCTATTTGCAAAATGTTTTGAAGAGCAACTGGTGATGTGTTTGAATATAACGAGAAAAAAAACGAAAAAATACAATTAAAATGATTTTCTCCACAGTCTTTCCAAGCTGACCCCAAAATAATAATGTTCATATGCCTACGATAAGTCTACGTTTAGAAAGTAATATTTAAATATTAGGCAAAGAGACATCATAACGAAATGCTAATATGTTATAGAATTTGGACATGAAATATGGTCCCCTTTAGGCCAATGCAAAGATCGAAACTCTCAGTTCTGCGTGTTAAAAGAGACTGGCAGTAATTTCATCTGAAAGCATTTGTATAGCCTCGTTGCTCCTCGCACACATGCGGTTCGTTAGGTTGTCTCTTTTGTGAGAATTCCCACAGATTCTCTGGGTAACTCAATCTGTCGACAATCAACACACCGTTGCCTTGAGTCCATTGAATAAATACATGATTTCATTATTTGGAAACTAGTGCACCGCTTACTCTTTTATCTTATTAAACAAGGAAATCTACTAAGGCGCAAATTGAGTCAGCTTTGGCACATAGACACACGTAGACTGAAAAATGAAAAATAGACTGCTTTGTTGACATAAGGCTACACAATAATTAGGCTCGAAATGATTGCTAACAATGCTACTACTACTACTACTACTACTACTACTACTAGCCTACAAGGACTAATACTATTTGTCATGATATTAGTACAGTACTATTTTGAGTTATAGCATACATGTACCCAGTGAATGCCATGTCAGAGAGTTGAGGCGTTCCATGGAAAAAGAGTGAGGCCATAAGCAGGTGTTTGTTCTTTGCTGTCCCGGTGCTGAGGACACCCTCATCCCTGCTACAGCCCCTATTCTGGAGGCCTTGCCTCTCCCTCCAGCCCGCTCCCTCCAGCCTTCCCCCTCTAGCCCGCTCCCTCCAGCCTTCCCCCTCCAGCCCGCTCCCTTGCTCCCCAGGCCTTTGATCAGGGCCGACCCCCTCTGTCACAGCTGCCCATGTGGGGGCTTCTCTCTCACCTACAAAAACACTTCCTGCTGGGGGACCCACTCTTACACTCCACAACCCTCCAACACCCCTACCCAAGATCACCATCCCCAAGGAAACAGCAGAGCGGGTGGGATCTCAGTTTGTGAGTAAGGGTGCAAGAGGGAGAGTGGTCGTCAAGCACACATGAACACATGAGAAGTTGAGTGCTGTACAGTGTTCATGTCTATAGGAAAGAGAGAACAAATGGGTTTGTGTGTGTGAGAATGAGATGAGACCAATAATGACAAGTAGAGAACATGCTATGCTTTACCTAAGCAAACACATGCCGACAGAGCAGTATTTTCCACACACCATCTGACACAAGCCCCAATAAGAGTCCACAGCTAGCTGACATATGTATGGCTGTTCTTAGTCACACCTGCAAGCCTTTACCAAAGCGGCTGGAGCACAAAGTTACTTCCCCCTGTTCAGTTGACCTGAAAACTCCTCTTATTTGGCATGTCTGCTCAATTAACTAGGAAGAAAAATCCTTTGGTCTATCTGGGAGAGGTGGTGAGCAAGTTCCACGGTCGTAGTTTTAAATATTTATATTTTATTTACACCAGCAAATCATTTGTTGATGCTGTTCTTTTTCTTTTGGGTAAAGGTTGTTAGTAACAGTTTAAAAACCACTCTTCTCTCCTGCACTGGCTAATCCTGCTGAGACATCTGGGGAGGATGACTCAACTGAATGTCTGATACACATCATATGTCAATCATTATCCTGAGGTTGCCTATTCCAGGCTAATTGTACTTTGCATATTTTCAGATATTCCAATATACATAGAAGCTGGCTGAGATGACACAGTCTTTGACCAGTGAAAGCTGTTCCAGGCTGTGTGACTGTGATGACTGGAAGGACTAATGGTGACGTGACACAGGAAGCACCTTGGGCCATCCCTCTCCACTGACACCTGCCCTGCCCCCGAGCTGCCAGGGGTCAATTAACTAATTAACTGCCAATTAAAAGCATGAAATGTTTCCCAGGAGTTGTGTGGTGGCACCCGAGTGGGACACAGAGCAAGTGGTCTGGGTGTGAGCGAGTCCAAGTTCAACAGGGCTTTATGTAACACAGCTAAAACACAGGCTCCACCAGCACTCCTCTATTTCCCTACCACAGTAACACAGCTAAAACACAGGTTCCACCAGCACTCCTCTATTCCCCTACCACAGTAACCCAGCTAAAACACAGGCTCCACCAGCACTCCTCTATTCCCCTACCACAGTAACCCAGCTAAAACACAGGCTCCACCAGCACTCCTCTATTCCCCTACCACAGTAACACAGCTAAAACACACGCTCCACCAGCACTCCTCTATTCCCCTACCACAGTAACACAGCTAAAACACAGGCTCCACCAGCACACCTCTATTTCCCTACCACAGTAACACAGCTAAAACACAGGCTCCACCAGCACTCCTCTATTCCCCTACCACAGTAACACAGCTAAAACACAGGCTCCACTAGCACTCCTCTATTCCCCTACCACAGTAACACAGCTAAAACACAGGTTCCACCAGCACTCCTCTATTCCCCTACCACATTAACACAGCTAAAACACAGGCTCCACCAGCACTCCTCTATTCCCCTACCACAGTAACACAGCTAAAACACAGGCTCCACCAGCACTCCTCTATTCCCCTACCACAGTAACACAGCTAAAACACAGGCTCCACCAGCACTCCTCTATTCCCCTACCACAGTAACACAGCTAAAACACGGGCTTCACCAGCACTCCTCTATTCCCCTACCACAGTAACACAGCTAAAACACAGGCTCCCCCAGCACTCCTCTATTCCCCTACCACAGTAACACAGCTAAAACACAGGCTCCACCAGCACTCCTCTATTCCCCTACCACAGTAACACAGCTAAAACACAGTTTCCACCAGCACTCCTCTATTCCCCTATCACAGTAACACAGCTAAAACACAGGCTACATCAGCACTCCTCTATTCCCCTAACACAGTAACACAGCTAAAACACAGGCTCCACCAGCACTCCTCTATTCCCCTACCACAGTAACACAGCTAAAACACAGGTTCCAACAGCACTCCTCTATTCCCCTACCACAGTAACACAGCTAAAACACAGGTTCCACCAGCACTCCTCTATTCCCCTACCACAGTAACAGAGCTAAAACACGGGCTCCACCAGCACTCCTCTATTCCCCTACCACAGTAACAGAGCTAAAACACAGGCTCCACCAGCACTCCTCTATTCCCCTACCACAGTAACACAGCTCAAACACAGGCTCCACCAGCACTCCTCTATTCCCCTACCACAGTAACCCAGCTAAAACACAGTCTCCACCAGCACTCCTCTATTCCCCTACCACAGTAACACAGCTAAAACACAGGTTCCACCAGCACTCCTCTATTCCCCTATCACAGTAACACAGCTAAAACATGGGCTTCACCAGCACTCCTCTATTCCCCTACCACAGTAACACAGCTAAAACACAGGCTCCCCCAGGACTCCTCTATTCCCCTACCACAGTAACCCAGCTAAAACACAGGCTCCACCAGCACTCCTCTATTCCCCTACCACAGTAACACAGCTAAAACACAGGTTCCACCAGCACTCCTCTATTCCCCTATCACAGTAACACATCTAAAACACAGGCTACATCAGCACTCCTCTATTCCCCTACCACAGTAACACAGCTAAAACACAGGTTCCACCAGCACTCCTCTATTCCCCTACCACAGTAACACAGCTAAAACACAGGCTCCACCAGCACTCCTCTATTCCCCTACCACAGTAACACAGCTAAAACACAGGCTCCACCAGCACTCCTCTATTCCCCTACCACAGTAACACAGCTAAAACACAGGTTCCACCAGCACTCCTCTATTCCCCTACCACAGTAACACAGCTAAAACACAGGCTTCCACCAGCACTCCTCTATTCCCCTACCACAGTAACAGAGCTAAAACACAGGCTCCACCAGCACTCCTCTATTCCCCTACCACAGTAACACAGCTAAAAACACAGGCTCCACCAGCACTCCTCTATTCCTCCTATCCACAGTAACACAGCTAAAACACAGTCTCCATCCAGCACTCCTCTATTCCCCCTACCACAGTAACACAGCTAAAACACAGGTTCCACCAGCACTCCTCTATTCCCCTATCACAGTAACACAGCTAAAACACAGGCTACCTCAGCACTCATCTATTCCCCTACCACAGTACACCAGCTAAACACAGGCTTCCACCAGCACTCCTCTATTCCCCTACCGCAGTAACACAGCTAAAACACAGGCTCCACCAGCACTCCTCTATTCCCCTACCACAGTAACACAGCTAAAACAACAGGCTCCACCAGCACTGCCTCTATTCCCCTACCGCAGTAACACAGCTAAAACACAGGCTCCACAGCACTCCTCTATTCCCCTACCACAGTACACAGCTAAACACAGGTTCCACCAGCACTCCTCTATTCCCCTACAACAGTAACAACAGCTAAAACACAGGCTCCATCAAGCACTCCTCTATTCCCCTATCACAGTAACACAGCTAAAACATGGGCTTCACCAGCACTCCTCTATTCCCCTACCACAGTAACACAGCTAAAACACAGGCTCCCCCAGGACTCCTCTATTCCCCTACCACAGTAACCCAGCTAAAACACAGGCTCCACCAGCACTCCTCTATTCCCCTACCACAGTAAGACAGCTAAAACACAGGTTCCACCAGCACTCCTCTATTCCCCTATCACAGTAACACATCTAAAACACAGGCTACATCAGCACTCCTCTATTCCCCTACCACAGTAACACAGCTAAAACACAGGTTCCACCAGCACTCCTCTATTCCCCTACCACAGTAACACAGCTAAAACACAGGCTCCACCAGCACTCCTCTATTCCCCTACCACAGTAACACAGCTAAAACACAGGCTCCACCAGCACTCCTCTATTCCCCTACCACAGTAACACAGCTAAAACACAGGTTCCACCAGCACTCCTCTATTCCCCTACCACAGTAACACAGCTAAAACACAGGTTCCACCAGCACTCCTCTATTCCCCTACCACAGTAACAGAGCTAAAACACAGGCTCCACCAGCACTCCTCTATTCCCCTACCACAGTAACACAGCTAAAACACAGGCTCCACCAGCACTCCTCTATTCCCCTACCACAGTAACCCAGCTAAAACACAGTCTCCACCAGCACTCCTCTATTCCCCTACCACAGTAACACAGCTAAAACACAGGTTCCACCAGCACTCCTCTATTCCCCTATCACAGTAACACAGCTAAAACACAGGCTACATCAGCACTCCTCTATTCCCCTACCACAGTAACACAGCTAAAACACAGGTTCCACCAGCACTCCTCTATTCCCCTACCACAGTAACACAGCTAAAACACAGGCTCCCCCAGCACTCATCTATTCCCCTACCGCAGTAACCCAGCTAAAACACAGGCTCCACCAGCACTCCTCTATTCCCCTACCGCAGTAACACAGCTAAAACACAGGCTCCACCAGCACTCCTCTATTCCCCTACCGCAGTAACACAGCTAAAACACAGGCTCCACCAGCACTCCTCTATTCCCCTACCGCAGTAACACAGCTAAAACACAGGCTCCACCAGCACTCCTCTATTCCCCTACCGCAGTAACACAGCTAAAACACAGGCTCCACCAGCACTCCTCTATTCCCCTACCGCAGTAACACAGCTAAAACACAGGTTCCACCAGCACTCCTCTATTCCCCTACCACAGTAACAGAGCTAAAACACAGGCTCCACCAGCACTCCTCTATTCCCCTACCACAGTAACACAGCTAAAACACAGGCTCCACCAGCACTCCTCTATTCCCCTACCACAGTAACCCAGCTAAAACACAGTCTCCACCAGCACTCCTCTATTCCCCTACCACAGTAACACAGCTAAAACACAGGTTCCACCAGCACTCCTCTATTCCCCTATCACAGTAACACAGCTAAAACACAGGCTACATCAGCACTCCTCTATTCCCCTACCACAGTAACACAGCTAAAACACAGGTTCCACCAGCACTCCTCTATTCCCCTACCACAGTAACACAGCTAAAACACAGGCTCCCCCAGCACTCCTCTATTCCCCTACCGCAGTAACACAGCTAAAACACAGGCTCCACCAGCACTCCTCTATTCCCCTACCGCAGTAACACAGCTAAAACACAGGCTCCACCAGCACTCCTCTATTCCCCTACCGCAGTAACACAGCTAAAACACAGGCTCCACCAGCACTCCTCTATTCCCCTACCACAGTAACACAGCTAAAACACAGGCTCCACCATCACTCCTCTATTCCCCTACCACAGTAACACAGCTAAAACTCGGGCTTCACCAGAACTCCTCTATTCCCCTACCACAGTAACACAGCTAAAACACAGGCTCCACCAGCACTCCTCTATTCCCCTACCACAGTAACACAGCTAAAACACAGGCTACATCAGCACTCCTCTATTCCCCTACCACAGTAACACAGCTAAAACACAGGTTCCACCAGCACTCCTCTATTCCCCTACCACAGTAACACAGCTAAAACACAGGCTCCACCAGCACTCCTATATTCCCCTACCACAGTAACACAGCTAAAACACAGGCTCCACCAGCACTCCTCTATTCCCCTACCACAGTAACACAGCTAAAACACAGGCTCCCCCAGCACTCCTCTATTCCCCTACCACAGTAACACAGCTAAAACACAGGTTCCACCAGCACTCCTCTATTCCCCTACCACAGTAACACAGCTAAAACACAGGTTCCACCAGCACTCCTCTATTCCCCTACCACAGTAACCCAGCTAAAACACAGGCTCCACCAGCACTCCTCTATTCCCCTACCACATTAACACAGCTAACACACAGGCTCCACCAGCACTCCTCTATTCCCCTACCACAGTAACACAGCTAAAACCCAGGTTCCACCAGCACTCCTCTATTCCCCTACCACAGTAACACAGCTAAAACACAGGTTCCACCAGCACTCCTCTATTCCCCTACCACAGTAACCCAGCTAAAACACAGGCTCCACCAGCACTCCTCTATTCCCCTACCACAGTAACACAGCTAAAACACAGGTTCCACCAGCACTCCTCTATTCCCCTATCACAGTTACACAGCTAAAACACAGGCTACATCAGCACTCCTCTATTCCCCTACCACAGTAACACAGCTAAAACACAAGTTCCACCAGCACTCCTCTATTCCCCTACCACAGTAACACAGCTAAAACACAGGCTCCACCAGCACTCCTCTATTCCCCTACCACAGTAACACAGCTAAAACACAGGTTCCACCAGCACTTCTCTATTCCCCTACCACAGTAACACAGCTAAAACACAGGTTCCACCAGCACTCCTCTATTCCCCTACCACAGTAACACAGCTAAAACACAGGTTCCACCAGCACTCCTCTATTCCCCTACCACAGTAACAGGGCTAAAACACAGGCTCCACCAGCACTCCTCTATTCCCCTACCACAGTAACACAGCTAAAACACAGGTTCCACCAGCACTCCTCTATTCCCCTACCACAGCTAAAACACAGGCTCCACCAGCACTCCTCTATTCCCCTACCACAGTAACACAGCTAAAACACAGGCTCCACCAGCACTCCTCTATTCCCCTACCACAGTAACACAGCTAAAACACAGGCTCCCCCAGCACTCCTCTATTCCCCTACCACAGTAACCCAGCTAAAACACAGGCTCCACCAGCACTCCTCTATTCCCCTACCACAGTAACACAGCTAAAACACAGGTTCCACCAGCACTCCTCTATTCCCCTACCACAGTAACACAGCTAAAACACCGGCTCCACCAGCACTCCTCTATTCCCCTACCACAGTAACACAGCTAAAACACAGGCTCCACCAGCACTCCTCTATTCCCCTACCACAGTAACACGGCTAAAACCCAGGTTCCACCAGCACTCCTCTATTCCCCTACCACAGTAACACAGCTAAAACACAGGTTCCACCAGCACTCCTCTATTCCCCTACCACAGTAACACAGCTAAAACACAGGCTCCACCAGCACTCCTCTATTCCCCTACCACAGTAACACAGCTAACACACAGGCTCCACCAGCACTCCTCTATTCCCCTACCACAGTAACACAGCTAAAACACAGGCTCCACCAGCACTCCTCCATTCCCCTACCACAGTAACACAGCTAAAACACAGGTTCCACCAGCACTCCTCTATTCCCCTACCACAGTAACACAGCTAAAACACAGGTTCCACCAGCACTCCTCTATTCCCCTACCACAGTAACCCAGCTAAAACACAGGCTCCACCAGCACTCCTCTATTCCCCTACCACAGTAACACAGCTAAAACACAGGTTCCACCAGCACTCCTCTATTCCCCTACCACAGTAACACAGCTACAACACAGGTTCCACCAGCACTCCTCTATTCCCCTACCACAGTAACACAGCTAAAACACAGGCTCCACCAGCACTCCTCTATTCCCCTACCACAGTAACACAGCTAAAACACAGGCTCCCCCAGCACTCCTCTATTCCCCTACCACAGTAACCCAGCTAAAACACAGGCTCCACCAGCACTCCTCTATTCCCGTACCACAGTAACACAGCTAAAACACAGGTTCCACCAGCACTCCTCTATTCCCCTACCACAGTAACACAGCTAAAACACAGGCTCCACCAGCACTCCTCTATTCCCCTACCACAGTAACACAGCTAAAACACAGGCTCCACCAGCACTCCTCTATTCCCCTACCACAGTAACACAGCTAAAACACAGGTTCCACCAGCACTCCTCTATTCCCCTACCACAGTAACACAGCTAAAACACAGGTTCCACCAGCACTCCTCTATTCCCCTACCACAGTAACCCAGCTAAAACACAGGCTCCACCAGCACTCCTCTATTCCCCTACCGCAGTAACACAGCTAAAACACAGGCTCCACCAGCACTCCTCTATTCCCCTACCGCAGTAACACAGCTAAAACCCAGGTTCCACCAGCACTCCTCTATTCCCCTACCACAGTAACAGAGCTAAAACACAGGCTCCACCAGCACTCCTCTATTCCCCTACCACAGTAACACAGCTAACACACAGGCTCCACCAGCACTCCTCTATTCCCCTACCACAGTAACACAGCTAAAACACAGGTTCCACCAGCACTCCTCTATTCCCCTACCACAGTAACACAGCTAACACACAGGCTCCACCAGCACTCCTCTATTCCCCTACCACAGTAACACAGCTAAAACACAGGTTCCACCAGCACTCCTCTATTCCCCTACCACAGTAACACAGCTAAAACACAGGTTCCACCAGCACTCCTCTATTCCCCTACCACAGTAACCCAGCTAAAACACAGGCTCCACCAGCACTCCTCTATTCCCCTACCACAGTAACACAGCTAAAACACAGGTTCCACCAGCACTCCTCTATTCCCCTACCACAGTAACACAGCTACAACACAGGTTCCACCAGCACTCCTCTATTCCCCTACCACAGTAACACAGCTAAAACACAGGCTCCACCAGCACTCCTCTATTCCCCTACCACAGTAACACAGCTAAAACACAGGCTCCCCCAGCACTCCTCTATTCCCCTACCACAGTAACCCAGCTAAAACACAGGCTCCACCAGCACTCCTCTATTCCCGTACCACAGTAACACAGCTAAAACACAGGTTCCACCAGCACTCCTCTATTCCCCTACCACAGTAACACAGCTAAAACACAGGCTCCACCAGCACTCCTCTATTCCCCTACCACAGTAACACAGCTAAAACACAGGCTCCACCAGCACTCCTCTATTCCCCTACCACAGTAACCCAGCTAAAACACAGGCTCCACCAGCACTCCTCTATTCCCCTACCACAGTAACACAGCTAACACACAGGCTCCACCAGCACTCCTCTATTCCCCTACCACAGTAACACAGCTAAAACCCAGGTTCCACCAGCACTCCTCTATTCCCCTACCACAGTAACACAGCTACAACACAGGTTCCACCAGCACTCCTCTATTCCCCTACCACAGTAACACAGCTAAAACACAGGCTCCACCAGCACTCCTCTATTCCCCTATCACAGGTAGGGTTGCACTCTGCTTTTTTCTCCACATCTCATAGACAAAACCAACACCTCCATCTGGCTCTGGGTTGAACCCTGCGTTCCTCCAGCCTCACTACATTCATTTTGATCATTCCAATCCCCATAGATAACCATTTTTTTGGTACAACCTGACTCATCCAAAGGGAGTTAGAGAACGTTGGGGAAAGTGGAGTGAGAGCAGCACAGATCCGAGGGAGCCTGTGCAGGTCATGGTTGGCCCGCCCTTCTCCCCACTGCAGCAATGGAGGCTTCTCCAGGTTTGGGCAAACAGGCTACGTGGTCCCTGTCTCCCTGTCTCCCCCTTTCACTGTGTTGATCCAGGCCCGCCGCCACCTCCATTTCAGCAGGTTCACATGGAGTTTGGCTTTAACGTGCCGGGCGGTGCACGCAAAGAAATCACATTATGACATGGCAGAGCCGTCGTAAAGTGCCAGGTAGCCCACTGCGCCTTCTTCTCCTCCACCTCCGTCTGAAAACAGAGGGATCCTGAAGGAGGGATAAGAGGAGAGGGGAGAGGAGTGTAACATGTTTGTAACATGTATGCAACCTGAGATGGTTTGCATCGTAACATTCTATGGTGTGCAATTTTGCTCAACCTTGTGATATGATAACATGGTGGTAATGCAATCTATAATATCCCTCTACTGTGAGGCACTTCCACTCTTTGCTTTCTTAGGGTTCTATGGCTTCCCAGGCCAATGCATCAAGGAAATTGTGCCATCACCTCGAACAATTGTATCTCCAACCACACCATTAAAGTACTGCGTGAGATATATAGCAGGGAGGGATGGAGGGAGAGATGGGTGCGATCAGTGGGCGGGTGGGGGGGAGAGGCTGAGAGTCTGGAACTCTGAAGAATGTAAGACACCCAAAACAAGGGAAGGTTACAACTGTCATAAATTGACATATTTTAGCATGGTCAGATTCTCAAACACACACATGCACGCATGCACGCATGCACACACACAGCAACTGCTTTCCATGCCACCAATGTAACAATGGAATCCAAGGAATTGAGCAGAATGGAATTTCAGATATCTATGAAGAAATGAATCAATTCCCCCTTCATGGAACTTGGATAGTCAACCATATGGATGTTTCTACTTGCAACATAACATAATGTTGAGTTAAGAGGCGGGGCAAAAGTGGGTTTTCAGATTTTTTCCAATTAATTCACAGGCAGACTGAAACCCTTTCTTTTCTCTCTCGTTCACCCTGTTTCTTCTGGCACTCAGTCCTCCTGCCTGTGCATCAAGAAACACAAGGAGAGAAATAAGCAACTGTATTAACAGATGGTGAGAGTCAATAAAACACACAGAAATCAAGTCTCTGACACATCTGCTCTGCAGCATTTGACTAATCTTTCTGTGTGGCTCGTTGGGAGTGCTGGGCCGCTGGGACGGTGTGATGGAATCAGAGCAGGACAGGCAGATTAGGGGGGACAGGGATCTCCCAGGGGAGGACAACACATGCAATGGATCAAACTGGGGTGAGAAACCTTTAGGGAATGTGCCCTGTATGATGAATCTACAGGATCTAAATGTGCCCTGTGTGATAGATCTACAGGATCTAAATGTGCCCTGTATGATGAACCTACAGGATCTAAATGTGCCCTGTGTGATGAACCTACAGGATCTAAATGTGCCCTGTATGATGAACCTACAGGATCTAAATGTGCCCTGTGTGATGAATCTACAGGATCTAAATGTGCCCTGTGTGATGAATCTACAGGATCTAAATGTGCCCTGTGTGATGAATCTACAGGATCTAAATGTGCCCTGTGTGATGAACCTACGGGATCTAAATGTGCCCTGTGTGATGAATCTACAGGATCTAAATGTGCCCTGTGTGATGAATCTACAAGATCTAAATGTGCCCTGTGTGATGAATCTACGGGATCTAAATGTGCCCTGTGTGATGAATCTACAGGATCTAAATGTGCCCTGTGTGATGAATCTACAGGATCTAAATGTGCCCTGTATGATGAATCTACAGGATCTAAATGTGCCCTGTGTGATGAATCTACAGGATCTAAATGGCTTCTAATGTTTACAGATTGTGAAATCTTGATTTATGAGAACATATTTGGCATTTAGTTTTATTTACTCACATCGCATGCGTACCAAAAGTCCTATCAGCTTTTTCTGTCTATCTTTGACAGATTTATAGATATGCCAATCTGTATGACTTGCATAATCACCAGCACACTAAACTGTGCAATATGCTCTGTAGATGAGAAACTGGAATGAGTTAGTGTGCCCTCTCTATGCCAGGAGAAACTGCCCTCCCTTGTACCTGACATGGCCACTCCAGTAGGCAATTGCATTGTTGGAAAGGCAAACAGTTACCATGAGCTTTAATTGCAAATAATCCATTATGGATCAAAGGTGATGGTTGCGATTGGATAGTGTGTGTGTGTGTGTGTGTGTGTGTGTGTGTGTGTGTGTGTGTGTGTGTGTGTGTGTGTGTGTGTGTGTGTGTGTGTGTGTGTGTGTGTGTGTGTGTGTGTGTGTGTGTGTGTGTGTGTGCGTGCGTGCAGAGGGACAGGGTTGGTGTTGTAGTAATATGTAATCCACTTGACTTTTTAGACTAAATATAAAACATAAATGTCTCTGACAAAACTGGGACTGACACACTGACCAGAACAATTATTACAAAATAAAAATACAAAAACATCAAACAGATTTAGTCAGACTAGGTCGATAAGCATCCAGTCTCTGTTAATTCCCAACAAATTATCTAATCCAGATGTTGCACTTTGAGTGTAAACACAGTGCCCTGCAGAATCATAAAATAAATAAGCATGAAAGGGGTTTAGAGTTTCAAACAGAGTCTAACCCCGGACTGAGACCTTTCCACTGCAAAAAAAGCCCCCACTCCCCCTTCCCCAGCCTTCCCTGCCTTCTTGAAACAGGAAAATGTAAATATGGTAATATTTAGCACGTGTTTCAAAACAGATCGGTTTTCTCAAGCAAAAAATACAAAATAAAAAAACAGGCCCACACACGAAAAAGGTCTCCCCAGTCACATTTCAGTGTGTGTTCCTCCTCTGTGTGCATGTGGACGTGCTGTGGCTTCCTCTGTTTGCAAACTGTTCCACCCAGCACTTGGCCTTTCTCTGATGGCTTCTCCACACTCCAGACCTCATACTATCTCTGCCAGATTGTGAGTGTAACAATTCAACAACAACTTAACAACACAAAAACACTTCTCTAACGGGTCATATAATCCATTTGTATGCAGGGTAATGTTTCTCCAAGCAAGAAAAGGATAGGCAATGGAGAGAGAGGGAGTGCGAGAGTGGGAGAGAGAGCAAGGAGAGTGTGAGAGGGAGAGAAAGGGAGAGAGAGAGGGAGGAGCGAGAGAGAGGGAAACACTCAGGACATATGGATGTATTTAAGGACCACCAGGGAAGGGAAACTTGTGCATTTTCGCATAAACCCAGATAAACTCCAAATATGTAATTACACGGGGTTTAGGGGTTGTCTGTTGCCGATTCATTCAGGAATTTCGGGTCATGTCTTTTTGGGAGTTTAGTGTACAGTGCTTTTTTAACGTGGAAGTAGAGCTTTAGTGGCGAGATTCCACTGCACACTCTGCCTGGCCTGACCTTCTCTATGTGAGAGTACCATTGTCTCCTCTTTTACGAGGCTGTCCGTGAAAGAAGAAAGGAGTAAAATAAATACCTCCAACTACATAAAAGGCAAAGAAGTGGGACTCTCGTAAAATACCTGCAGCACGTTTTAAAACCTTCATCGCGTCCAGTATTTATGGTTCTTCGATTCCATGTCAGTGTTTGTAGCCAATTTGTTGTGCTCCAATAAATAGACTGGCCTATTTATCAGCAGACCACATGGCAGCCATATATGGCTCCTAACGAGAGGCAGATGTGCATTGTATATATTTTCACATGCAGGCTTGACGCGCTGACAGACCGGGACAGATAGCTGAGACATACAACCCTGCAGCCCTGAGCCATAGCTGACTGACTTCCGTATCAGCTGTAAACACCAATGGTGATTAGACCATGAACACAGGAGCCTATCCACCCATCTCTCTCTCTCTGCCTCATGAAAAAGGTCATTAATCCCGAGTGGCGCAGCAATCTAAGGCACTGCACCTCAGTGCAAGAGGCGTCACTACAGTCCCCGGTTCGATTCCAGGCTGTATCACATCTGGCCGAGTCCCATAGGAAAGGCGCACAATTGGCCCAGCATCGTTCGGGATTGGCTGGTGTAGGCCATTATTTTAAATAAGAATTTGTTCTTAACTGACTTGCCAAGTTAAATAAAGGTTAAATAAAAAATAAAAAAAATAATAAAAAAAATATATAAAATTAAACAAATACTATCCATGAGACTCTGACATATACACTACAAGACACAGTATGGTCAATACTCAAGCTCTCAAACTGTTACAGTACTACTATGTTACTATGTAATAAGTAATGCCTAAGGAAACATACATGCTCTTCCTATAGCTTGTATTCCAATTCCTCATCAAAGGGCTATCAAAAGGCAGGGTACATATTTTCTTCTGCTTCTGGAAAGCACATGCAACTTCTCTGTGTGTTTATGTGTCTGTGTGTGAGTGTCTTTGTTTGTGTGTACTTGATTGTATGTGTTTTACTGTGTGTGTGTGTGTGTGTGTGTGTGTGTGTGTGTGTGTGTGTGTGTGTGTGTGTGTGTGTGTGTGTGTGTGTGTGTGTGTGTGTGTGTGTGTGTGTGTGTGTGTGTGTATACATGTGTTACTGTCTGTGTGTGTGTTTTACTGTGTGTGTGTGTGTTACTGTGTCTGTGTATGTATACAGGTGTTACTGTGTCTGTGGGTGTATACATGTGTTACTGTGTCTGTGTGTGTATACATGTGTTACTGTGTCTGTGTGTGTATACATGTGTTACTGTGTCTGTGTGTGTATACATGTGTTACTGTGCCCGTGTGTGTATAAGTGTGCGTTACTGTGTCTGTGTGTGTGTACATGTGTTACTGTGTCTGTGTGTGTACATGTGTACATGTGTTACTGTGTTTGTGTGTGTGTATACGTGTGCGTTACTGTGTCTGTGTGTGTATACGTGTGCGTTACTGTGTCTGTGTGTGTATACGTGTGCGTTACTGTGTCTGTGTGTGTATACGTGTACGTTACTGTGTCTGTGTGTGTATACGTGTGCGTTACTGTGTCTGTGTGTATGTGTGCGTTGCCAATTACCTCGGCTATAAATACAGAGCCCCAGCCGTCACTGAGTTTCTGGGTGGCTGCTGCACCACCCTAATTGGTTTCAGATGGTCGCCCAGATCTCTCTCCCGCTCCCCGCCAGAGTGCTTACCGTCACACAGTCTGTGTGTGATAGAAAACTGCAGGGGAGAGAGGTGGGAGGAGAAATATGAGTGACAGAACAGAAGTAAACACAGGGAGAGCACAGGAATAAACAAGCAGACACTAAATGTTTATTTTGCCCTGCCGGTTCCTATAGCCTACAGTATACATTCTCCTCAGCTCATTGAGTTGGGTAAGAGTGTAATAGGCTGGCTAAGTGAGTGAGTGAGGGGACACCAGCAATAACACAGGGCGAGCGGATTAAACCTGTTTTGGAAGAATGATTGGACATTTCTCCATTTTCTGTCTCTTTACACATTAGTTTTACTTTAATTTGATTTTTGACATAATACTTTTTCCTGAATTCGATGAATGTGTAGATTCAGCCAAAAACAACTGGTTACGGGGCATGTTGACGAAAGGTCGTTACAATCCTTACCGGCTGATTTGGATCAAACTCAAAAATGCGATACATTACGAAAACTATATATTATGTTCATAATGTAAATATATGTTCGAAATGTCGGAATATTCTTTGTAGTTGTAGGCCTATGTTGTTACAACACGTCCGGTCATGAGCACAAGGACAAAGCAAATAAGGAAAATATATTTATGCAACTTGGCCAATATGTCATTCATAATTGTAGCCCTATAAAATAACATATTAATACTATATTGATATAATTCGCTTACATATGGCTATCCCGAAAAACCTTTAATCAGAAAATATTTTCGATGTTTTAATTGAATTTATAATGAATATACCTTCTCTATGTCAATATTATGTTTATTATTATTATTATTATGAGTATTGGGCTACGGTTGTTAAGAATAATATTAGAAGAAGAAGAATATAAGAATAATATATGCTAATAATAATGTTTATGCTATAGATAGATATTGGCTAAGGATTTATTTTAAGACTGTTAACGGTTTACTATTACTATTAGTAGTATTAGTGTCAGAGTATTATTCTTGTTTATTTTCTCGTTGTGATTTTGTGGTTTAATAATGTCTGTTTGTAGGCAAGTCTACGGAGGCCTTCTGTCCGAGTTCTTATATTCTCCGGATTAAATCTCGTGCTGGGAGAGGAAGAGAAGTGACCCGTGCATGGCCCCTGGAGACAGTTGATCAATGAACATATATTAACACCAAATTAGTATTGATCAACGAGGGAGAGGACACTGTGACTCGGTGACAGCTGGGCTGCATAACCCACTCGTTCTTGAAGAACAGAAAATGACTCCAAAGAAAATGTCAGATTTATATTTTAGTTTTTTGTCTGAAGTTGTTTTCGTTATTTGGCGGTGGTGGCATCCACGGAAGCATTCGTTTCCAGGGCAGCTAGTGCGTTGAGCACTAACATTGCTAGACCAAATATTTATTAAATAATTACTGTCTCACTATGATGCCATTTCTGCCGCCACACATACCGTCACTCCACCCGCGGCGTGGCAGCGAACTGACTGACCCAGGGGACAGCATCTCCTCTGCTTCGCTACAAATCTCAGGCAGGCGCAGAGTGTGTGTGGCGGGGAGGACCGATCACCAATTAGGGAAGTAGGCGAGGAGCCCCACCGAACCTCGGAATCCTAAACTGCTATAAATCCATTAAATCCACTTCATTAGAGCACGAGTCTCAGTACGACCGGGCGGGGAGAAGGAGGAGCGTGCATGCAGTTTCTCAGTGCGTGTCGCCTCGCGCACAGACTCACGAGCCGCATGCTGCTGTGGTAGTTGTGTTACCTTGTTGATAGCAAGTCAAAATGCCAACATCAACACATCCACGATCATCATTTCGAAACTCTGGCCATTTTATATGAAACCCAATATCACTTCCGCCCATGGATGGTTCAATATAAGAGGTTCACTCTGAAAGGGAATTATATTGGCCTATGAAGTCTAAACGTTTTCATCGTATATCCTACTATCCATATTATGCAGGCTAAAATTAATGGATACCAAAATGTTCACTGAAATAATACTTTCGAACTAGGCCAATCTGTCTTTATCACGGTTATTATTAATATAATGAGTTATACTCCTTGTCAAAATCAACATGGGATATGTCAGATTCCTCACTACAAAAACATTGCTTTAATGTAATATGCAATAATAACAGTAATACATATTTCATAATGATTGTGTCATGAATGATAATGATTGTGTAAATAAACACCCATGGTGACATATCTTTGATAAGGAGGCTCAAAAAACAGAGCAGTTCCTTGGCAATATTAGCTAAAACAGCAGCAAGTGACAGTTTGACTCTCAGCAGTAAAGCTAACAGGGCCCTATGCACTGCAAACCTTGTAGACACTTTTTACAGGCAGCCCCTAAAGTCGCATTCAAGGTTAGGATATTTTACAGAACGATATATTATTCGATTTCACATAATATTATATGAGACAGAGTTTGTCTTTTATTGTTCAGTCTCGAAGAAACTGAAAGAGGAAGCTAGATTGTAATAATATATGCGGAAATATTGAACTATTTATTAGGCCTACATTTCAAACTGCACTGATTGGAGGGTTCCAGTTTAAATGTAAAGACAGTCAGTTGTTTTTACAATATACTCTGTACCTCCCAACTTGATTTATAGATATATTCATCAATCATTGTGACATTTTGAACTCTGTATCCTATTTGTCATGGTAAACTCTATACTCTTTATTAAATGGATGATGTTTTTGTCCAAATAGAAGGGCCTTGGATTTGGTTCAGTGCAGAAAATCAGACCTCGGTGCAAAACAACTGGAGTGTGAGAGAGGGAGGGAGGGAGAGAAGGAGAGAGAGAGTGAGGAAGAGAAGAGGAGGATGTAGGGGTGAAGGAGAGGACTGCAGGCACTCGGCTGGAGAGCTGAGAGGGGATGAAGGCTACAGCTTGGAGTGTGGGTCCTTGTGTAAATAGAAATGTACTAAACCTTTGCTAACCTGTATCGACCAAGATAAAATATTTATATATGCCATTGTCTAATGGAGCGCTGGATAAGGAGAGACTTCATTTGTTTCCTCCCTGCTAAATGAATGCCCTCCCCATCATCGGCAATGATGCGGACAGTGATTGCTGCTGTTCTATCTTTGCCCCCTAATAAAACAAGCTCTCCAGATGTTTTAATGGTCAAAGCACCTTACAATTCTGCTTCATCTAATCCATACATTTCCATAGATGAAAGGTGAAGCTGAGACACTTGAGGCTGCCAACAGCTGCTTCTAGCTCTCTTTCCCTTTCTCTCTTTTTTCATTACCTCCCTTCCTCCTTTCTTGCTTTTCATATTTTCTTGAATATAATCATTTCTTTAACACCAGTCACGGAAATGTCTGGATAATCAAACAAAACAAAAGTCTGATTGTCAGAAACAAAACTGATTTGACAATCACAGACAAGATAATTGGGAGAAAAAAACCCATCTTATACAGGAACAGGAGAAACACACATCCAGCAGCAAGTATCTATGAAGAACAGTATGCAAAACAGAGGCACACAGTGTGAAAAACATTTGGCTTGGACATGGATTGACACTGATTGTCATGCTATTACAGACAAATGGCAACACTTGGTCTGAAGCCGACAGCACATAATCATGTGTGACTAACTGTGATGGAGGGACAGGCAGGCTCAAAGGAAAGAGATGGAGGCACAGGGGGTTTGTCTCCCCTACCATCTTCTCTCTCTCTCTGAGTACTGTAGCAGGGGGGGTGGACATGGTATTGTAGATGAGATGGAAGTTGAAGGAAGACTGCTCTTTCATCTGATTGAAGACAATCATGTTGACTACTATGATGCACATTACTTCAAACTACTGTACGAATCCAACTGTCACTACTGAGGGTAGAAAGACAAGCGCAATGGAATAAAATCTCCCATATTCTGATAATGGCGGTGGTAGTTGTTAGTAGTGGTAGTAGTAGTATAGGGTGGTAGTCGTTAGTCGTGGTAGTAGTAGTGATGGGTGGTAGTCGTTAGTAGTGGTAGTAGTAGTGATGGGTGGTAGTCGTTAGTAGTGGTAGTAGTAGTGATGGGTGGTACTCGTTAGTAGTGGTAGTAGTAGTGATGGGTGGTAGTCGTTAGTAGTGGTAGTAGTAGTGATGGATGGTAGTCGTTAGTAGTGGTAGTAATAGTGATGGGTGGTAGTCGTTAGTTGTGGTAGTAGTAGTGATGGGTGGTAGTCGTTAGTAGTGGTAGTAGTAGTGATGGGTGGTAGTCGTTAGTAGTGGTAGTAGTAGTGATGGGTGGTAGTCGTTAGTAGTGGTAGTAGTAGTGATGGGTGGTAGTCGTTAGTAGTGGTAGTAGTAGTGATGGGTGGTAGTCGTTAGTAGTGGTAGTAGTAGTGATGGGTGGTAGTCGTTAGTAGTGGTAGTAGTAGTGATGGGTGGTAGTCGTTAGTAGTGGTAGTAGTAGTGATGGGTGGTAGTCGTTAGTCGTGGTAGTAGTAGTGATGGGTGGTTGTCGTTAGTCGTGGTAGTAGTAGTGATGGGTGGTAGTCGTTAGTAGTGGTAGTAGTAGTGATGGATGGTAGTCGTTAGTAGTGGTAGTAGTAGTGGTGGGTGGTCGTCGTTAGTAGTGGTAGTAGTAGTGATGGGTGGTAGTCGTTAGTAGTGGTAGTAGTAGTGGTGGGTGGTAGTCGTTAGTAGTGGTAGTAGTAGTGATGGGTGGTAGTCGTTAGTAGTGGTAGTAGTAGTGATGGGTGGTAGTCATTAGTAGTGGTAGTAGTAGTGATGGGTGGTAGTCGTTAGTAGTGGTAGTAGTAGTGATGGGTGGTAGTCGTTAGTAGTGGTAGTAGTAGTGATGGGTGGTAGTCGTTAGTAGTGGTAGTAGTAGTGATGGGTGGTAGTCGTTAGTAGTGGTAGTAGTAGTGATGGGTGGTAGTCGTTAGTAGTGGTAGTAGTAGTGATGGGTGGTAGTCGTTAGTAGTGGTAGTAGTAGTGATGGGTGGTAGTCGTTAGTAGTGGTAGTAATAGTGATGGGTGGTAGTCGTTAGTAGTGGTAGTAGTAGTGATGGGTGGTAGTCATTAGTAGTGGTAGTAGTAGTGATGGTTGGTAGTCATTAGTAGTGGTAGTAGTAGTGATGGGTGGTAGTCGTTAGTAGTGGTAGTAGTAGTGATGGGTGGTAGTCGTTAGTCGTGGTAGTAGTAGTGATGGTTGGTAGTCGTTAGTCGTGGTAGTAGTAGTGATGGGTGGTAGTCGTTAGTAGTGGTAGTAGTAGTGATGGATGGTAGTCGTTAGTAGTGGTAGTAGTAGTGGTGGGTGGTCGTCGTTAGTAGTGGTAGTAGTAGTGATGGGTGGTAGTCGTTAGTAGTGGTAGTAGTAGTGATGGGTGGTAGTCGTTAGTAGTGGTAGTAGTAGTGATGGGTGGTAGTCGTTAGTAGTGGTAGTAGTAGTGATGGGTGGTAGTCGTTAGTAGTGGTAGTAGTAGTGATGGGTGGTAGTCGTTAGTAGTGTTAGTAGTAGTGATGGGTGGTAGTCGATAGTAGTGGTAGTAGTAGTGATGGGTAGTAGTTGTGATACTAGTAGTAGTATTAAGCAGCAGGGGTGTCATACACCCCAAATATCTGAATGGGCACACAAGGTATGTGAGGATGGCTGGGGGGGGGGTGGTTCAAAGGGGGGCCTAGCCCCTATAGCAAAGTTGCTATAGTGTGAGCAATAGGGTACTTTTAGCTTTTGTTGACACTTGGTGCTTGTCGCCAACACAGAGAAGTGTAAAAAGAAACACTCAGAAACGGACTCCGGAAAGAATGAGGTAACTTGACGTAATTGAATTGAACTCAATTTGGAATATCAAGATCAAATCTGCGACACAGTGAAACTCAATTTGTAAGGACAATTTGGGCCTATAGATAACTTGGAATAATGTTTACAGAAACATCCTGATGTGGAGCTTAAAGCTTCTCTCAAACTATGAATGGTGCCTTTGACTGCTAGTGGGAGGTCTAAAGGGGCAGTTTCATATAGATAAGATATTCTGACTTTCAGGGATCATAGCAAAATGATCTCAATATTTCCAGCTACCACTGGCTTTGTCTCAGAAGCCTACTATACTTCAAATTTGCATAGATATCCCATTGTTAACTTACAAGTTAACACATACTGATAAATACTGTATACCCACTTGGTTGGCCCATGCCACACAAGCAGAGTCATAGGAGTCTGGTGATTTAGCAGTGGGGTAGTTAGTCAGTGAGGACATTGTTAAGTGGCTCGACAAACTGTTCCTGCCATGCCGTCTGATAACTTGTGCATTACACGTATGAGCCGAGAGAGCTGAGAAAGCTCAGCTTTATTACCGCAGCTTGAGTGCCCCTCTAAACAAACGGATTGGACCTGTGAAGAAATATTCCCCTATCCCCTCCTTCATCTCCCCAGTTGCCTGATCAAAACCTCAGATGCAATGAGCCGGCCAGTGGCGGAGTTCCATTTCTTTAATCTTTCCATTATTGTTATTGTTGTGAGTCGGCACATTTTCACAAGGTAATGTTAGAAGTGCCTCTAATGGGGCTTTGGCTTCATGTGAGAGTGTGGATGAATGACCTAATTGATTCATCATGACATCGATCTTTGGGAAAAATGAATCTGACACGACGAATCCAGTTAAAGGATATGCATTTTTCTCTTTTCCCCGTCTGCCCCTTTCTGCCCTTTCAACTCTCTTTCGCTCTGTCCACCTCTTGTTTCCCCTCAGCTCTCCAGATCACTTTATCTCTGGGCTTGTCTTGGCTCCTTGTACTTTTCTAATCCTCTCCCCAGCCTGCCTTCTACCAGGCTATTAGACATAGTTCAAGCTGTTTCGTTTGGCGGCTGCTATGGATGTTCCATTCTATGGTCCATCACTGATGCTCCTCAGCAAGCAATCACTGTAATTGATTGCATCAGCCAACATACGCACCTGACAATCCTAGCTTTATATTTGACCTCTTCACCTTTCTACAACCACACAATACATTGCAGAGGTACCGAAAGGGGGTGATGGGGGGGGGGGGGGGGGGGGGGTGAAGGGAAAATGGAAAGAGTGAGAAAGTAAGGAGGGCTGAAGTGACAGCTTGTTATTCCCTGGCAGGCAGGGCTTGCTGGGAGTTAGAGGCTGTAATAGGAAACAGTGTGGCTCACCCTCTTGTGTGCTTTGCCCCAGCTGCCTATCAAAAACTAATATCCTCAAATTTGACACTTGTGTTGTCCTTTGAAATTAGAAAGAATCTGTGTCTAATGCTATAAGCCAAGCCTGGCTACCCTGAAGTTTCCCCGGCCTCCCATCCCTACTTTCCTCTCTCTCTCTTCTCCCCTGTGATTCTCTGTCCAGTCTGCTCAAGTCTGCACCATGAGACCCCAGGATTTAGAGATCTAAATCCCCCCCCCCCCCCCCACTCCCTGCCCCAAAATCCCCTCGGCCCATCTCAGTCTCCCTCTTCCTTCCCCCTGTGCTCTTTACCTCTCCCCTGCTCTCCAGTCATTTTTAAATACAGTAACACTATCTGAGGGAAAACTGATATAATCTTTTCTAAACTATAAAAGTCAGTCACCCGAAGAAACATCTGCACGGTCAAATTTAAAACAAACTGTCAGGGAGTCGGGTAACCTATAAAGAGCACAGGAAAAAGAGAAGTGGAGGGAAAGAGGGAAAGAGAGGAAAACAGAGAGAAGAGAAGAGAGATGGAGAAAGGAGTTTGTTTTTCTCACTGTACTTCTGCCTAAACACACACAGCTCACTTTATTTCTATCCATGTTGACTCTTTCCTCATCTCCATAAGAGTCTATTCTCCAATGTTTCTCCCCATCATAGCAACGTGTGACACTTAAGTGCCAAGTACTATAAACTTTTCATTTACAGAAGCATTTTATTTTAAGGAGACAGACTACCCTCTCTCAAACCCAACCAGTCCATTATGGAGTCCAGTTTTAAATGAGTCTACTGAACATAGCAATCACAGTCTGTTCGCTCTGTTTTGAGCTCAGCCATGGACGCATTGGTTTAATTGATTTAATGGCTGGAGATTGTGTGAGTGCTAGCCCTGTCAGATGAGATGTACACTGTAAAGGATACTTGAATAAAGTCAAGTGTCTTTTCAACTCAAACTATCTTAGACAATCCGTGTCAGTGTGTGCATAATGCAACATAAAACATACTAAGAAACAACACACACACACGCACACACACACACACACGCACGCACGCACGCACGCACGCACGCACGCACGCACGCACGCACGCACGCACGCACGCACACACACACACACACACACACACACACACACACACACACACACACACACACACACACACACACTAGGACACTATGGTCCCTGCTAATGGCTTGAATAACACCCAGAGTGGTGTGTTAAAACAGCAGCCTAGGCAGAGGGGGGAGGGGGGGATAGGGGGACAGTGGCAGTGGATCCTGCTAATGCCACCCTGAATGGTGTCTCTAATTAGTTGGCCGGGAGATAGCTTTTAGCTCAATCACATGCCCACTGAAGTGCCTGTACCAACAGAGACAAGGGCCTGGACAATTACAATAGGCCTCTCCCCATCCCCAGGTCCAGCACTAACATTCATGATGATTTCCAGGCGTTTCATTGTTATCATCTCTCCATGACAATGATGTTTTCACTGTGGTTTGTCAAAGCAGGGGCGGAGGCAGAGAGAGAGCAGAGAGCAGAGAGCAGAGAGAGAGGTATGGAGAGAGAGAGGTTACTTATGTTAACGTTTTCCCTGCTAGTGGTGATCCTCTTGGAGAGAGAGCTGGGTGAGTAAACCTGGGTGAGTTCTGAGTGTGGAGTGGGCTGCTGGCTATAATTGATACTGGAGAGGGGTTGCATGATTGTTCTTCAACACACAGTGCTAATATCGACCCACACGCACATGAACATGCATGCACACACAAGCACGCACACACAGGATAAAAAGAGCACACACACACACACACACACACACACACGAACACACACAGACACAGGATAAACAGAGCATGTACGCACACCCTCGCAGAATAGCATGAACTCAAACATACACAAAGCCCCTCACAAACCTGCATCTTTCTTTTTGATTCATCTCTCTTTTAAGTAACAGCTTTTTGAATAACCATAACACACAACATATGTTTCAAATGTTCCACAAAGTTTAGCCCAGTGACTTCAGTAAACAGGAAATAAGGTTCCTAACAGCCCAGATTGCTTTCAGCCGCTCTAGAATATCACCCACCAGGGAGCAACCTGATGGTGTCTGTGTTGGAGGCTTGATGTGCCAGAGAGACACACAGGGGGAGAGGACCAGGGTCATGGTCTAACCTCTGACCTGTCTAATGTATCTGACATGTGCTGTGGCAGTGGTTAGGAGTAGTGCCTAAATACCACAATACCTCAGAGAGACACTAAACATGGGTAAATCCACACAGCAGTCTGGAGTTTGCACTATTACTGGTTCGTGAATGGGAGAACAAGCAATATTCAGACACATCCACGAGAGAGAGGAATAGACCGAGAGGGATAGAGAGGCTATGGGCGAGAGTAGTGGGGCCAAGTGGGGTTGGATCACTCAACGTGCTGCCCCACCCTGTTGCCCCCTACACCCCCCTCCTCCATCAGCCTCTCTATGGGGTCGCCCCACCAGTCAGACACCACTGATACCAACACTGTCTCATACTCACATCTGGGGTATGGGGAGGGGGGGGAAGACGAGTGGGGGAGAGAGAGAAAAAGAGAGGGTGGCCCGGGTCCTCTTCAGCTGAAGGGCCCTGCAATCACTGCGCATATTTTATAGTGCAGCATTTCAATATAGCAACCTTCTTCTCCCTCAAGCCTGTGACAAATATGTGCACACCTTATTGTCCTACTAACCGCTACCACTCAGAGTCTGCACCTACACACACTTGAACACACACGCAATCATGCATGCATACACACACAAGCACGCACGTGCACACATACACAGGTAGTAGTTGATTACCTTCAAAGTATTTAAATTGAATGCACACTTCAAGTTTCAAGTTTTATTAGTCATACAGTGCATTCAGAAAGTATTCAGACCTCCCTTTTTCCTCATTTTGTTACGTTCCAGCCATATTATAACATTTATGAAATATTGTTTATTGTTGATAAATTATTACATTTTTAAAAAATGAAACCTTATTTACTTAGGTATTCAGACCCTTTGCTATGAGACACGAAATTGAGCTCCTGTTTCCATTGATCATCCTTGAGATGTTTCTACAACTTGATTGGAGTCCACCTGAGATAAATTCAATTGATTGGACATGATTTGGAAAGGCAGTACATGTCAGAGCAAAAACCAAGCCATGAGGTTGAAGGAATTGGGGAAGGGTACCTAAAACAGTGGCCTCCATCATTCTTAAATGGAAGAAGTTTGTAACCACCAAGAGCTGGCCACCCGACCAAACTGAGCAGTCGGGGAGAAGGGCCTTGGTCAAGGAGGTGACCCAAGAACCCTATGGTAACTCTGACAGAGCTCCAGAGTTCCTCTGTGGAGATGGGAGAACCTTTCAGAAGGACAACCATCTGTGCATCACTCCACCAATCAGGCCTTTATAGCAGAGTGGCCAGACGGAAGCCAGTCCTCAGTAAAAGGCACATGACAGCCCGCTTAGAGTTTGCCAAAAGGCACCTAAAGACTCTCAGACCATAAGAAACAAGATTCTCTGGACTGATAAAACCAAGATTGAACTCTTTGGCCTGAATGCCAAGCATTACGTCTGGAGGAAACCTGACACCATCCCTACGATGAAGCATGATGGTGGCATGGGGGCATCATCATTCTGTGGGGATGTTTTTCAGTGTCAGGGACTGGGAGACTAGTAAGGATCGAGGGAAAGATGAACGGAGAAAAGTACAGAGAGATCCTTGATGAAAACCTGCTCCAGAGCACTCAGGTCCTCAGACTGGGGAGAATTTTCACTTTTCAACAGGACAATGATCCTAAGCACACAGCCAAGACAGCGCAGGAGTGGCTTCAGGACAAGTTTCTGAACTCTGGATGTGTCTGAGTATTGCTTGTTCTCCCAGTGGTCCAGCCAGTGCCTGTACTTGAACCCGATCAAACATCTCTGGAGAGACCTGAAAATAGCTGTGCAGCGACGCTCCCCATCCATCCTGACAGGGCTTGAGAGGATCTGCAGAGAAGAATGGGAGAAACTCCTCAAATATAGATGTGCCAAGCTTGTAGCATCATACCCAAGAAGACTCAAGACTCACTGCCAAAGGTGCTTCAACAAAGTACTGAGTAAAGGTACTGAATACTTACATATGTAAATGTGATATTTCAGTTAGTTTTTTTCCATTATGGGGTATTGTGTGTAGATTGATGAGGGGGAGAAGACTATTTCATCCAATTTAGAGTAAGGCTGTAACGTAACAAAACGTGGAAAAAGTCAAGGGGTCTGAATACTTTCCGAATGCACTGTATGTACGGGATACACATGGTATACAGTACACCATCCAACTAAATGCTTACTTGCAATAAGAAATCATAAAATATAACAACATGAACATGAAGTAAATGTCTCAGGAAAATATATATATTTTTCATAAGTATAATACAGGAAAGCACAATTTATAGTCCAATATTGACACTTGTTTTGGGGAAGGGGGGATTGTGGGGCAAGCGCTTAAATCGTGCAGTATTAGCAATCATAATAATAGTCTGGTAGCAGCAGTTGTGATGTGAGTGTAGCATGAATATATACTTCCCATTGTAACTACTGTGAGAGAATGGGAGATGATGTGCTGCCTGGAGAAATGGGGAACAGGTGGAAGAGAAAAGTGAAAAGTGGAGCGCTTTTGGAAATGGCTGGGTCTCCCCTATAAAGGAAGGGGGGCCCAGAGGTCTGAGACAATGGCACCAGTCAACAACAGGGCTGGCCTTCCTTTCCCTCACTATCCCTCACTCTCTCCATCTCTCTCTCTCCATCCCCTGTGCTGTGCCTCTCCCACACAAAGGCGTGTCGGGGGGGATCAGTCAGCAGACGGTGAGAGGGGGACATGGCATTTTAATGGGAGAGTGAGCCATGGGGATAAGAGAGGTGGGGGACCCAAAGAGGATGGCCCCAACACAGGGAGCAGCACACTGTTTCAGAGGCCTTTTTATCTGAATGATTGCCCCCAATTAGATCCCTGCTCAGAGTAGGTGAGAATGGGCTCCTATCTGAAGGGGAGTGGGTTGCTGGGGGCAGAGGGGTGAGAGGCGGCGGGGTGGGGGGAGAGGATGGGTACAGCTGAGGGCTCCGAATGATGGTGAGCATAGGCTCCTCATCAATATGGATCAAAGGAAGGAGGGCCGTCCAAACAGCACAACAAAAACAACAGTTACACCCCAACACTGATGCTCTGGCTAAATGTTGACTTTGCTGTTGTCTTTAATCACTGGCAGTCTAAACTGAAATGTAATTTTCCACTCTTCACAGTAACACACAGTACAAACCCTCTGTAATTACCAGCCAATTAGATGTAATAACACTACCACTTCCTGACCAATCTGACCAATCACCTGAGACCTCACTGTGACTCCACCAGTGACACGACCGCAGCAGAGATATTGTTTATATGTTAGTTGTGGTATGGGTGTATATTTAATGTGTTTTAATCTGTGGGATTCATTTAGTGTGTCTCTGTCAGGTCGGCGGTGAAAAAGTTTGTTCTTTTTATTTAGATAAATGTTCTGTGGAGTTTCCACTAAACGGTTAATGGTGTTAAGACACACACGTTGTTTCCTGGCACAACTGAAATAACTCCTCTCTCCCTCACTCCCTTCCTCCCTTTCTCCTTATCTCCCTCCCTCCCTCCCTCCCTCCCTCCCTCCCTCCCTCCCTCCCTCCCTCCCTCCCTCCCTCCCTCCCTCCCTCCCTCCCTCCCTCCCTCCCTCCCTCCCTCCCTCCCTCCCTCCCTCTCCATCTCTCTCTCTCTCTCTCTCTCCCTCCCTCTCTCTCTCTTTCTCTCTCTCCCCCTCCCTCTCTCTCTCTCTCTCTCTCTCTCCCCTCTCTCTCTCTCTCTCTCTCTCTCTCTCCTAATGTTCCCGCATAGTCTTATCCTCTCTGATCGTGCATCCCCGTGCCTATAGGATCATATAGTCTTATCCTCTCTGATCGTGCATCCCCGTGCCTATAGGATTATATAGTCTTATCCTCTCTGATCATGCATCCCCGTGCCTATAGGATTATATAGTCTTATCCTCTCTGATCATGCATCCCCGTGCCTATAGGATTATATAGTCTTATCCTCTCTGATCCTGCATCCCCGTGCCTATAGGATCATATAGTCTTATCCTCTCTGATCATGCATCCCCATGCTTATAGGATCATATAGTCTTATCCTCTCTGATCCTGCATCCCCGTGCCTATAGGATCATATAATCTTATCCTCTCTGATCCTGCATCCCCGTGCCTATAGGATCATATAATCTTATCCTCTCTGATCCTGCATCCCCGTGCCTATAGGATCATATAGTCTTATCCTCTCTGATCCTGCATCCCCGTGCCTATAGGATCATATAGTCTTAATAGCCTCCCATTCAAAACATTATCGGATTGACACTATCACACTATCACATAGGCAATCCGACCAAGCCACTTTCACACATCATTACAGGCTCTGGTTTCCCTTGGCCCTAACAGGTGCAAAGGGAAAGAGAATACTCCAGGACCACTGTCTCCATGGGCTTAGCCTTTCCTGGCACTGAGAGGCCTGCATTGACGGAGGAGACAGAGAAGGAGACAGAGGGTGACGCCAGGCCCAATAAATCACTGTGAACGTGTAAATGCCACTGAGACACATTCCACCACAGAACAGGGGGGCCAAACTGCTACAAGTTCTTTTCTCTTTCTGTTGCTGTTGTTTTAAGGGCACCCCCTACCACACACACAATCCATGTTTGTTTTCTTATCCCCCCCCTCTCTCTCTCTCTCTCTCTCTCTCTCTCTCTCTCCTCTCTCTCTCTCTCTCTCTCTCTCTCTCTCTCTCTCTCTCTCTCTCTCTCTCTCTCATGCTCCGTCTCTCACCTCCATCTCCCTCTCACCTCCCTTCTGTCTCCCTCTCATCTCCCTTCTGTCTCCCTCTCATCTCCCTTCTGTCTCCCTCTCACCTCCCTTCTGTCTCCCTCTCACCTCCCTTCTGTCTCCCTCTCACCTCCCTTCTGTCTCCCTCTCACCTCCCTTCTGTCTCCCTCTCTCTCCTTCTGTCTCCCTCTCACCTCCCTTCTGTCTCCCTCTCACCTCCCTTCTGTCTCCCTCTCTCTCTCCTTCTGTCTCCCTCTCACCTCCCGTCTGTCTCCCTCTCACCTCCCTTCTGTCTCCCTCTCACCTCCCTTCTCTCTCCCTCTCACCTCCCTTCTGTCTCCCTCTCTCTCTCCTTCTGTCTCCCTCTCTCTCTCCTTCTGTCTCCCTCTCACCTCCCTTCTGTCTCCCTCTCACCTCCCTTCTGTCTCCCTCTCACCTCCCTTCTCTGTCCCTCTCACCTCCCTTCTGTCTCCCTCTCTCTCTCCTTCTGTCTCCCTCTCACCTCCCTTCTGTCTCCCTCTCTCTCTCCTTATGTCTCCCTCTCACCTCCTTTCTGTCTCCCTCTCTCTCTCCTTCTGTCTCCCTCTCTCTCCTTCTGTCTCCCTCTCACCTCCCTTCTGTCTCCCTCTCACCTCCCTTCTGTCTCCCTCTCACCTCCCTTCTGTCTCCCTCTCTCTCTCCTTCTGTCTCCCTCTCACCTCCCTTCTGTCTCCCTCTCTCTCTCCTTCTGTCTCCCTCTCACCTCCCTTCTGTCTCCCTCTCACCTCCCTTCTGTCTCCCTCTCTCTCTCCTTCTGTCTCCCTCTCACCTCCCTTCTGTCTCCCTCTCTCTCTCCTTCTGTCTCCCTCTCACCTCCCTTCTGTCTCCCTCTCTCTCTCCTTCTCTCTCCCTCTCACCTCCCTTCTGTCTCCCTCTCTCTCTCCTTCTCTCTCCCTCTCACCTCCCTTCTGTCTCCCTCTCTCTCTCCTTCTCTCTCCCTCTCACCTCCCTTCTGTCTCCCTCTCTCTCTCCTTCTGTCTCCCTCTCTCTCTCCTTCTGTCTCCCTCTCTCTCTCCTTCTGTCTCCCTCTCACCTCCCTTCTGTCTCCCTCTCTCTCTCCTTCTCTCTCCCTCTCACCTCCCTTCTGTCTCCCTCACCTCCCTTCTCTCTACCGTTGTTCTCTTGGGCTCCCTCTTTCCCTTCCTCTCTTTTTCTCTCCATTCTTCAGCTCCCCTAAGAAGCTAATAGCTTAATGTGAGGAAGAATGTTCTGCGTTTCCTGTGAAATCCTTTCTGTTTCTCCCCTTTCCTTTCCCTGTCACATCCACTGTGTGCTCTGGAGCAACGAGTGCAAAGAGAGAAATGGAGGGTGAGAGGAGAAGAGAAAAGAAAAGAAGAGAGGGGAAAGAGAAGGCAGAGGTGAGGGGTGGAGGGTCATGTGGAAGAAGAACTTAACACTGAGTGGTTAACTGGGAGGGGGGGGGGAGGGAGGTGGAGAGAGAAGGGAGGAGAGAGAGTTTGTATTATCAGCAGTGTTGCTGAATTAGTTGTTCCTCTCAACACAAATAACCAGGGTAATTATTTGCTTGCTCAGTACAGTAACCCCATATGCTTGTGTCAATAAAGCTTATTTGAATTTATTAGAAAGAGGGACAAAGAGAACGAGGCCATTATTTAAGTGCAGTTGCAACAATTGCAGACATAAACATTGTTATCTCAGGCAATTTGGCCTAGTGTGGTGTGTAAACTACAATTGGTTGCTTTGGGAGTGAAGGGGCAGGTCTTAAAATTAATCTAAAAGAAAACAGAAATTGACAAATGTTGCCCTGAATGATGCAATATACTGGAACTGGGAATAGATTAAGGAATTTCCCTAAAATTATTTTTAGAACAGATTGTAAACAATAGGGAATTGGCTTTGGCACTGATGTTTATGTACGCTTGTGACGTTCCCATGGTCTCTTTGAATACTACCCAATAGAAACCACAGATAAGCCACAATAAAGGAGCCAAGAGGTATCATTGAAACTGTTGAGATAAAGAATCAATATGGATGTCAGCCAGATGTACTGCTACATTCCAACTGATCAAATTGACTTTAATTGGTCATCTCTAATTAGAAATCCCCACTTAATTGAACTTAATTGGCCGGTCAACTAAATGTGTGGCCCAGGGCGAGCCCTCCCAGCATCAGGTCACATAACCCCTGAGTGGCCCTGCCAGGCCTTTACCTAGCCATACCCCCCTACCATACGCCCCCCGCCCCCACCCCCCATCAAAGGCCATCAATCTCCCACAGTACAGGGGGAAAGGCAAATATTTAGAGAAGGACTGAGACCCCATAAATCTGTTGTGGGAGAGAGAGGGAGAACATGATACATCCCCCCCCCCCAGGCCACCCTAGGCCAGTCCCACAGCAGTCCTGCTAGACTAGCTGACAGCCAGAGGAAGCAGAGGGAAGCAGCAGGAACAGGGGAGGAAGAAAGCAGCTCTGTGCTGATGAGGAAGAGGATGGAGAGAGGGAGATTAGCTAAGGAGAGAAAAGAGTGCCCCCGCCCATTAAACACATACAAAAACACACATGTGCAAGCTTAAGCCCACATGCACTCACACACACATGCGCGCAGCCACACACACACACTGGTGAGACTCCCCTCTCTGCCTTTGATTTACTATAGCAACTCTTGGTTCCACTTGAGTGAGACTAGAATATTACCAAGTATTTATGTCCTTTTTCATTTGAAAACAAAACAAAAGAAAGGAACGTTGTGTGGACAGGTCAGGGGTGAGAGGTCATAGGGAGAGTAAATTGAGGGCAGATGAGATCCTGAACAAATACAAGGCCAATTTCAAGAAAAAATGCACTGGAGAGAACAGAGGCATGCTTTTCAGCAGCATGAACAGACACATACGGTATACAAATACTCCCACAGTGTTTGGCTTCCTTCTGGAGACAGACTTCAAAAAGAGAACACACTATACAACATGTCTCAGAGAGCAAAACAACACGCCCGGAACGAAGAACAACATCTTAAATGCACTTCACATCTCCAAGCAAAATGTCTTTCGATTGTTGCTATGGCCCTCGCTCCCTACAACCAGTCAATAGTCTCTATTCTCCTTTAACTACACCAGAATGCACAGATAGATGTCCGTCAATACAATACACACACAGGTGCGTCACACATAAACACACACACACGCACACACACACACACACACACACACACACACACACACACACACACACACACACACACACACACACACACACACACACACACACACACACACACACACACACACACACACACACACACACACACACACACACACACACACACACACCACACACACACTGGTGTCCCCTACAGTCATCTGTCAGGGTGGTGTGAGCTTGTGAGAGATTTGAAGAGGATTTGCAGTGCTCTTGACACCCCTGTTGGCTGAGTCCCAGCGGCTGGAAGGATTGATCCCTGGGCATGGAGTGTCCAGCCCTGTTAGCTGAGTGAGAATTCCAGGGGCTGGAGGGATTGATCCCTGGACATGGAGTGTCCAGCCCTGTTAGCTGAGTGAGAATTCCAGGGGCTGGAGGGATTGATCCCTGGACATGGTGTGTCAGGCCTTGTTGGCTGAGTGAGAATTCCAGGGGCTGGAGGGATTGATCCCTGGACATGGTGTGTCAGGCCTTGTTGGCTGAGTGAGAATTCCAGGGGCTGGAGGGATTGATCCCTGGGCATGGTGTGTCCAGCCCTGTTGGATGAGTGAGAGTCTCAGGGGCTGGAGGGATTGATCCCAGGGCATGGTGTGTCAGGCCCTGTTGGCTGAGTCCCAGCGTCTGGAGGGATTGATCCCAGGGCATGGTGTGTCAGGCCCTGTTGGCTGAGTCCCAGCGTCTGGAGGGATTGATCCCAGGGCATGGTGTGTCAGGCCCTGTTGGCTGAGTCCCAGCGTCTGGAGGGATTAATCCCAGGGCATGGTGTGTCAGGCCCTGTTGGCTGAGTCCCAGGGGCTGGAGGGATTGATCCCAGGGCATGGTGTGTCAGGCCCTGTTGGCTGAGTCCCAGCGTCTGGAGAGATTGATCTCAGGGCATGGTGTGTCAGGCCCTGTTGGCTGAGTCCCAGCGTCTGGAGGGATTGATCCCAGGGCATGGTGTGTCAGGCCCTGTTGGCTGAGTCCCAGCGTCTGGAGGGATTGATCCCAGGGCATGGTGTGTCAGGCCCTGTTGGCTGAGTCCCAGCATCTGGAGGGATTGATCCCAGGGCATGGTGTGTCAGGCCCTGTTGGCTGAGTCCCAGCGTCTGGAGGGATTGATCCCAGTGCATGGTGTGTCAGGCCCTAACCAGCCCTTACAGACTTCTGGATTGACTGGCCAACCCCAGAGGGACCCTGCCTGGGCCAGATAGAGACCTACCTCAACTCCACCAGTGGCAGTGGAGGATGTGCTGCACACTGGGTTGACACACACACACATGCTCACACATGCACACACACATGCGGGTACACACACACACGCACACACACACAGCTGTCGTATTCATGAGCAGGACCAGAGGCTGACACATTAGCATGTGCCTTTGTTCTCTGGGTTTGTTGGCATTCCTGCCTGGCTGTCTCTCTCAAATGTCACGTCTCAGAAGACCTCTGTATTTTGAGCGTCAATCATTTGAAATACAACTGTACGGCAGCCTTCAGACTCTTTACACAAAACAAGTGTTTTGTCTTTGTTTGTTTTACCTGTCATCATTTTTAAAAAGCCCTTCGCTGATTTTATGTTGCTATTGTGTCGTTCCATATGATTTCAATCATTTTCTGACTGCAGCCCTTTTGATTTGAATAAAACCTTCATACATGTTTGTCCGTGGTAGAAGGTATCAGAAAGTGACTTTCTGAACCTGAATGCCAAAACATTCAGGAGATAGAGGGGCTCAAACTTGACCCATTTTCCATACCCCACCCTACCATGTCTTCATCACTGGAAAAGATCAAACCCCACCCTACCATGTCTTCATCACTGGAAAAGATCAAACCCCACCCTACCATGTCTTCATCACTGGAAAAGATCAAACCCCACCCTACCATGTCTTCATCACTGGAAAAGATCAAACTCCACCCTACCATGTCTTCATCACTGGAAAAGTTCAAACCCCACCCTACCATGTCTTCATCACTGGAAAAGATCAAACCCCACCCTACCATGTCTTCATCACTGGAAAAGATCAAACCCCACCCTACCATGTCTTCATCACTGGAAAAGATCAAACCCCACCCTACCATGTCTTCATCACTGGAAAGGATCAAACTCCACCCTACCATGTCTTCATCACTGGAAAAGATCAAACCCCACCCTACCATGTCTTCATCACTGGAAAAGATCAAACCCCACCCTACCATGTCTTCATCACTGGAAAAGATCAAACTCCACCCTACCATGTCTTCATCACTGGAAAAGATCAAACCCCACCCTACCATGTCTTCATCACTGGAAAAGATCAAACCCCACCCTACCATGTCTTCATCACTGGAAAAGATCAAACCCCACCCTACCATGTCTTCATCACTGGAAAAGATCAAACTCCACCCTACCATGTCTTCATCACTGGAAAAGATCAAACTCCACCCTACCATGTCTTCATCACTGGAAAAGATCAAACCCCACCCTACCATGTCTTCATCACTGGAAAAGATCAAACCCCACCCTACCATGTCTTCATCACTGGAAAAGATCAAACTCCACCCTACCATGTCTTCATCACTGGAAAAGATCAAACCCCACCCTACCATGTTTTCATCACTGGAAAAGATCAAACCCCACCCTACCATGTCTTCATCACTGGAAAAGATCAAACCCCACCCTACCATGTCTTCATCACTGGAAAAGATCATACCCCATCCTACCATGTCTTCATCACTGGAAAAGATCAAACCCCACCCTACCATGTCTTCATCACTGGAAAAGATCAAACCCCACCCTACCATGTCTTCATCACTGGAAAAGATCAAACTCCACCCTACCATGTCTTCATCACTGGAAAAGATCAAACTCCACCCTACCATGTCTTCATCACTGGAAAAGATCAAACCCCACCCTACCATGTCTTCATCACTGGAAAAGATCATACCCCACCCTACCATGTCTTCATCACTGGAAAAGATCAAACCCCACCCTACCATGTCTTCATCACTGGAAAAGATCATACCCCATCCTACCATGTCTTCATCACTGGAAAAGATCAAACCCCACCCTACCATGTCTTCATCACTGGAAAAGATCAAACCCCACCCTACCATGTCTTCATCACTGGAAAAGATCAAACTCCACCCTACCATATCTTCATCACTGGAAAAGATCAAACCCCACCCTACCATGTCTTCATCACTGGAAAATATAAACAGTTGAATTTGATATCGTTTGAAAGCTTCAAACAGGGTTGTCAGACTATTCTATGATTTATTAAAAAACATGT
The DNA here is from genome assembly GCF_002021735.2 of Oncorhynchus kisutch. NCBI lineage: Eukaryota > Metazoa > Chordata > Actinopteri > Salmoniformes > Salmonidae > Oncorhynchus > Oncorhynchus kisutch. Next base: position 33,905,930 of record NC_034186.2, read on the forward strand.
TTCTTTAATGAAAATCATCCACCCGAGCCAATCATCCACCCGAGACACTGCCTGTTCACCCCACTATCATCCAGAATGCGAGGTCAGTACAGGTGCATCAAAGCTGGGACCGAGAGACTGAAAAACAGCTTCTATCTCAAGGCCATCAGACTGTTAAACAGCCACCACTAACATTGAGTGGCTGCTGCCAACACACTGACTCAACTCCAGCCACTTTAATAATGGGAATTGATGGGAATTTATGTCAAATATATCACTAGCCACTTTAAACAATGCTACTTAATATAATGTTTACACACCCTACATTATTCATCTCATATGTATACGTATATACTGTACTTTATATCATCTACTGCATCTTTATGTAATACATGTATCACTAGCCACTTTAAACTATGCCACTTTGTTTACATACTCATCTCATATGTATATACTGTACTCGATACCATCTACTGTATCTTGCCTATGCCGCTCTGTACCATCACTCATTCATATATCTTTATGTACATATTCTTTATCCCTTTACATTTGTGTGTATAAGGTAGTAGTTTTGGAATTGTTAGTTAGATTACTCGTTGGTTATTACTGCATTGTCGGAACTAGAAGCACAAGCATTTCGCTACACTCGCATTAACATATACTAACCATGTGTATGTGACAAATACATTTGATTTGATTTGATTTGCTGTTTTTTCCTGATTTCTAGTAAATGATCTAAAACACATAAACTCAGATTTTTTTTCATGTTCATAAATGTTGTGGCTTAGAACAAATTTGACATCATCTGGATTGTTAGTGTAATGCCCGTCATCGGTTGAGACACAGCAAACTCTTGAAAACAAGGTGGGTGTGATGTTTTGTCTGATAAATGTACTAAAATGTGAATAAAGTTGAAATTTCAACTTTTAAATGGTATCATAAAGATGGTAGAAGGTCCACAAGAAGGTCCACAAGAGCATGCTGTGTCTTAACCGATTACGGGCACAACACAAACATTTCAGATTATGTTAAATAGGGTCTAAGTTACAACATTTGTGAGAAATTTGTTTTTTTTGTGGAGAAATTACATACAGAGAAAAAAGACAATTGTTTTATAAAAAAAAATTATTCTCAATAAATCATAGAATAGTTTGAGAACTGTTTTTAAGCTTTCAAATGATATCAAATGAAACCGTTTATTGATGTCGGTGATGAAGACATGGTAAGGTGGGGTTTGGAAAATGGGTCAAGTTTGAGCCCCTCTATCTCCTGAATGTTTTGGCATTCAGGTTCAGAAAGTCACTTTCTGATCACTTCTACCACGGGCAAACATGTATGAAGGTTTTATTCAAATCAAAAGGGCTGCAGTCAGAAAATGATTGAAATCAATATGGAAACACACAAAGATCAAATTGATCTTACGTCATAATAAGACAATGGAGAGGCCTCTCCCACCACCTCTCCTTAGTGTATTTACTGTTACCCATGATGCTTTGCACTGAACTACAGTTCTAGGCAGGGAGGAGTCCGCTGTTGCAGGCCGCTGATGCAGGCCGCTGTTCCTCTTTGGGCACCACAGCATCCTCCTGACAACGTATGGGGGGTGGAGGCAGCAAGAGAAGGGAGGGAGGTAGGAGGAGGGGGCATGGACACGTAATTGCTTCTTACTGATCCTAATAGCACATCAGAGACGCCGCCACTTCACTGGACCTCAGTAGAGATCCGCCAGGTTGGCTCCCGTCCACTACCCCGGTGACCCCCCCCAACTTGCCCCCCATCCCCCTGTGTCAGCCCTAAGCCCTCTCCCCCAGGTCATTGTCTCTGGGGTTTAATTGGAGCGATGTTCCCCATTGTGGAGAGGCTCAATGGCTGTGGAGGGCTCCATTGTGGCTGTGAATGGGGGTAGGAGTGTTCATTAGGTAAGGGGCTGAATGGAGCCTTCTGGGGTAAGGCACTGAGAGGCCGGGGCACTGGGGACCTCCGGGGAGGGGGAAACTGCACCTCTCTTCTCCTCTCCCCATCTCTCCTCTCCCATCCTCTCCTCTACCCTCTTTCCTCAGCAGCCTGACGCTTGGCCCTGAAAGGCAGCGGCTGCGTTTGTTAGGGAGCGGGCTTTGTCTACCACTGGGCAGATGAATCAGAAGAGAGGAGAGAGCGAGAGGAGGATCAAAGGGGCCTGGAGAAGAGGAGAGGAGGACTCGTCCTATAACTGAGGGAAGGGTAGTCTACTGTACAGTACCTGAGGGCCAGGCATTCCAGGGCTCCATGCAGGCTGAGCCAGCCCCTCTCTGGTGGTCCCTCCACAACACCACAGATGATCTCATGAATGAAAAACCAACCAGAACATGACCCCTCTGCCTCAGACTGGAAGTGAGTGCCACTACAAATACCCCAAATAAGGACATTCTTTGTTTTTGAGTACAAGCAGAGCTCTCAAAAGCCAGCCATTGCTAGTGGAGAGAGGAGACTTTTTAGGGCTTGATTCAGTGCTGGCGGGTAATATTTCTGGTCCCCAAAAAATGAAAAAAATGCACTTATCACAGTAGTGGCTGGTATCGATAAATCAAATGACTCTGGAGGAAAGGAAACAGCTGGGCATTTCGGCACCTCACATGGCCAGAGCTAGCAGCATCCACATGGACTGGCACGATGCCAGGCCAGGCTGCAGAGCCAGAGCAATCATCCAGGCTAGATCAGTGGATTGCCGATACAACTGATTAAACTGGGCTTGCATTGGATCGCTGCAGGTTGAGCTCACTGCAACCAATTAGAAGATGTACTGCATGTACAAAGCACAGAGTTGTCTGTAAGAAGACCAGTTATGGAATACCAGTTACGTTTAACTGCAGCTATCCCAAACCATAGAGCACCTTTCATAGCTGCTACTTGTCCCCTTCCAGTCCAGACAGCTCTGGATGAGAACTTGAAGCTGTAATTGAACTAAGCATGTTTGGCAGTTAACCCTCTGACAATCCTCTGAGAGCTGCCAGGGTTGAGTGGCCCGTTGTGAGCATGGCGTGTGTTCCCAGTCTCTCTGTGTGACAGACTACAGCTCACACTGACCAGAGCCTCTCTCCCTCTCTCTGCTCACTGGCCAGCCATTGATGTCATTCCCCTTCCACTACACACACAGCCTCTCTTCCTCTCAGTCTCCCGCAGCCAGTACCTTCCGCTGTTTACATTTCCACCAGCACCCCCAAAACAATGCCAGACATCTTGCCCACCGCGAGCACACACACACTGACACACACACAGACACACATATATATATAAACACAGCCCATAGACTCATGCTTAATGCTAATCTGACATCATCGTTGAGGTGTGTCAGGTTCCTGCCGTGTGTGTACCGAGCACCATGTCTGTGGACTGTGTTATTGCCACCACACACAAACACATATTACACTGACCTAACAAGGCTGCGTTCAGGTTTCTGAATCAAGATGATTCATCTGTCTCCCGGACTCTGCTCGGCAGCCCTCTGACTTCAAACAGGCCCGTTTTCCTCCCCTCTCACTCACAGTATTTATTTTTCCATCTGCACAGCTCAAATAAAGCCTGTGGACAGGACTACGTCTGCCCTCTGCCTGCGCAGCCACAGATATTACTGCACTGAGGAAAATAAGCACACAGGCACGGACGCACACACACACACACACACACACACACACACACACACACACACACACACACACACACACACACACACACACACACACACACACACACACACACACACACACACACACACACACAGTGTGGTATTTAGTAGTTGCTGTGTTAAAGACTGTAGTTTGACAAGGGGGTGTGTCCCATGCCCCTGTGTTGTGTGTGTGAGGTGTTAGTAGAGTGGAAGTGTGTGTATGAGCCATGTGGAGAGAGGTAGTAGGGTCTAGGTCTATGGTCTAGGCCCTGACAGGCTGGTCCGATGTGACGGTCTCCTGTCCCTTCCTGTTTAGCCTGGGCGTCTGCAGCAGGTAAACACACAGGGGCTCCTGGAGGGCCACCAGGAGGGAGCCGGAAGGGGATGGTTTCAATCCCCCTGAACAGATCAGCCACCCCAGTGAGGGCTCGGCCAGGTGAGACACCCAGGCTGTGATAGACAGGGGAGGTATCGTACTGTAGGTCTCCTCTACTGACGGAAAGGACCTCCTTGTTCTCTTCACTGCAGGGCAGCTCTCTAGGCCCTCTACTTTTTCCTATTTTTACCAATGACCCTCCACGGGCATTAAACAAAGCCTGTGTATGTTGATGATTCAACCATATACATGTCAGCCACCACATCTAATTAAGCCACTGAAAACCTTAACAAGGAGTTGCAGTCCGTTTTGGAATGGGTGGCCAGTAACAAACTGGTCCTGAACATCTCTAAATCTAAGAGCATTGTATTTGGTACAAATCATTCACTAAGTTCTAGACCTCAGCTGAATCTGTTAATGAATGGTGTGGCTCTTGAACAAGTTAAGGAGACCACATCACTTGTTGTTACCTTATAATGTAAACTGTCATGGTCAAAACATATAGATTCAATGGTTGTAAAGATGGGGAGAGTTCTGTCCGTAATAATAAGAGAGGCTCTGCTTTTTTGACACCACACTCCACAAATCAAGTCCTGCAGACTCTAGTGTTGTCTTATCTTGATTATTGTCCAGTCATATGGTCAAGTGCTGCAAAGAAAGACCTAGTTAAGCTGCAGCTGGAACAGAACAGAGCCGCACGTCAGAAGGCTAATATAAATACTATGAATACCATAAATACTATAAATACATTCTCTCTTGGCTAAGAGTTGATTAGAGACTGACTTCATCACTTCTTCTTTTTATAAGAAACATAAAAATTCCAAATGGTTTGTATCGTCAACTTACACACAGCTCTGACACACACACATACCCCACCAGACATGCCACCAGGGGTGTTTTCATAGTCCCTAAATCCAGAACAAATTCAAGAAAGCGCACAATATTATATTGAGACATTATTGCATGGAGCTCCAATGTTGCTCAAACGAACAGCAAACCTGGTTTCAAAAAACAGATGAAGCAACACCTCACGGCACAACGCCTCTCCCCTATTTGACATAGATAGTGTGTGTGTATGTATTGATATGTAGCTACGTGTGTCGTTTTTTAATTGATGTAGTTCTGTCCTTGAGCTGTTCTTGTCTATTAATGTTCTGTATTATGTCATTCTGTATTATGTCATTCTGTATTATGTCATTCTGTATTATGTCATCTTACATGTTTTGTGTGGACCCCAGGAAGAAAAACTGCTGCTTTCGCAACAGCTAATCCTAATAAAATACCAAATACCAAAGTATCATCACAGGAAGTGGTTCATGGGATATAAGCCATTCAAGAGCACCAGCTTGTGTCATGTCCTGGCACACCCCCCTTCTCTGTTTCTCTCGCTCTGTATGTCTCTCTCCGTTTCACTCTCTCAATTCAATTTCAATTTATTGGCATGGGAAACATATTTACATTGCCAAAGCAAAATAAAGAACATAATACATAATAAACAAAAGTGAAATAAACAATCAAAAATGAACAGTTAACGTTGCACTCACAAATGTTCCAAAATAATACATACATTTCAAATGTCATATTATGTCTATATACAGTGTGGTAATGATGTGCAAATAGTTAAAGTACAAAAGGGAAAATAAATCAACATAAATATAGGATGTATTTGTATGTGGTGTTCTTCACTGACTGCAGTTTTCTTGTGGCAACAGGTCACAAATCTTGCTGCTGTGATTGCACACTGTGGTATTTCATCCAATAGATATGGGAGTTTATCAAAATTGGATTTGTTTTCAAATTCTATGTAATCTGAGGGAAATATGTGTCTTTAAGGTCATACATTTGGCAAGAGGTTAGGAAGTGCAGCACAGTTTCCACCTCATTTTGAGGCCAGTGTGCACATAGCCTGTCTTCTCTTGAGAGCCAGGTCTGCCTTCGACAGCCTTTCTCAACAGCAAGGCTATGCTCACTGAGTCTGTACATAGTCAAAGATTTTCTTAATTTTGGGTCAGTCACAGTGGTCAGGTATTCTGCCAGTGTGTACTCTCTATTTAGGGCCAAATAGCATTGTGGTGTGTCAAGTAATTATCTTTTTGTTTTCTCATAATTTGGTTGGGTCTAATTGTGTTGCTGTCATGGGGCTCTGTGGGGCCGGTTTGTGTTTGTGAACAGAGCCCCAGGACCAGCTTGCTTAGGGGGCTCTTCTCCAGGTTAATTTCTCTATAGGTGATGGCTTTGTTATGGAAGGTTGGGAATTGCTTCCCAAACCTTGTAGAATTTAACAACTATTTTCTGGCTTTTGATAATTGGCGGGTATCGGGCTAATTCTGCATTATTCGTTTTTTTTTACATTGTACACTGAGGATATTTTTGTAGAATTGTGCATGCAGTGTCTCAATTTTGCGTTTGTCCCATTTTGTGAATTCTTGGTTGGTGAGTGGACCCCAGACCTCACAACCATAAAGGGCAATGGGTTCTATCATTTTTAGCCATATCCTAATTGGTATGTCAAATGTTATGTTCCTTTTGACGGCATAGAAGGCCCTTCCTGCTTTGTCTCTCAGATCGTTCACAGCTTTGTGGAAGTTACCTGTGGCGCTGATGTTTAGGTATGTATAGTTTTTGTGTGCTCTAGGGCAACGGTGTCTAGATGGAATTTGTATTCGTGGGGTCCTGGCAACTGGACCTTTTTTGGAACACCATTATTTTTGTCTTACTGAGATTTATTGTCAGGGTCCAGGTCTGTCAGAATCTGTGCAGAAGCTCTAGGTGCTGCTGTAGGCCCTCCTTGGTTGGGGACAGAAACACCAGATCATCAGCAAACAGTAGACATTTGACTTCAGATTCTCGTAGGGTGAGACCGGGTGCTGCAGACTGTTCTAGTGCCCTCGCCAATTCGTTGATATATATGTTGAAGAGGGTGGGGCTTAAGATGCATCCCTGTCTCACCCCCGGCTGTGTGGAAAGAAATGTGTGTGTTTTCTGCCGATCCCAACCGGACACTTGTTTTTGTGTACATGGATTCCATAATGTCTTATGTTTTTCCCCCAACACCACTTTACATCAATTTAGATAGTAGATCATCGTGCCAAATTGAGTCGAAAGCTTTTTTGAAATCAACAAAGCATGAGAAGACTTTGCCTTTGTTTTGGTTGGTTTGTTTTTCAATTAGGATGTGCAGAGTTAATATGTGATCTATCGTACGGTAATTTGTTAAAAAGCCAACTTGAAATTTGCTCAGTATTTTGTTTTTGCTGAGGAAATGTATGCTGAAGTCTGCTGTTAATTATAATGCAGAGGATCTTCCCAAGGTTGCTGTGGACGCATATCCCCCGGTAGTTATTTTTGTCTCAAATTTGTCTCCCCTTTGTGGATTGGGGTAGTCAGTAGTTGGTTCCAAATATTGGGGAAGATACCAGAGCTGAGGATGATGTTAAAGAGTTTAAGTATAGCCAATTCACCTGGACTCCATCACTTCCCTGATTACCTTCCCTATATACAGTGCCTTGCGAAAGTATTCAGCCCCCTTGAACTTTGTGACCTTTTGCCACATTTCAGGCTTCAAACATAAAGATATAAAACTGTGTTTTTCTGTGAAGAATCAACAACAAGTGGGACACAATCATGAAGTGGAACGACATTTATTGGATATTTCAAACTTTTTTAACAAATCACAAACTGAAAAATTGGGTGTGCAAAATTATTCAGCCCCTTTACTTTCAGTGCAGCAAACTCTCTCCAGAAGTTCAGTGAGGATCTCTGAATGATCCAATGTTGACCTAAATGACTAATGATGATAAATACAATCCACCTGTGTGTAATCAAGTCTCCGTATAAATGCACCTGCACTGTGATAGTCTCAGAGGTCCGTTAAAAGCGCAGAGAGCATCATGAAGAACAAGGAACACACCAGGCAGGTCCGAGATACTGTTGTGAAGAAGTTTAAAGCCGGATTTGGATACAAAAAGATTTCCCAAGCTTTAAACATCCCAAGGAGCACTGTGCAAGAAGAAAGCCATTTCTTAAAGATATCCATAAAAAGTGTCGTTTAAAGTTTGCCACAAGCCACCTGGGAGACACACCAAACATGTGGAAGAAGGTGCTCTGGTCAGATGAAACCAAAATGGAACTTTTTGGCAACAATGCAAAACGTTATGTTTGGCGTAAAAGCAACACAGCTCATCACCCTGAACAAACCATCCCCACTGTCAAACATGGTGGTGGCAGTATCAATGTTTTGGGCCTGCTTTTCTTCAGCAGGGACAGGGAAGATGGTTAAAATTGATGGGAAGATGGATGGAGCCAAATACAGGACCATTCTGGAAGAAAACCTGATGGAGTCTGCAAAAGACCTGAGACTGGGACGGAGATTTGTCTTCCAACAAGACAATGATCCAAAACATAAAGCAAAATCTACAATGGCATGGTTCAAAAATAAACATATCCAGGTGTTAGAATGGCCAAGTCAAAGTCCAGACCTGAATCCAATCGAGAATCTGTGGAAAGAACTGAAAACTGCTGTTCACAAATGCTCTCCATCCAACCTCACTGAGCTCGAGCTGTTTTGAAAGGAGGAATTTGAAAAAATGTCAGTCTCTCGATGTGCAAAACTGATAGAGACATACCCCAAGCGACTTACAGCTGTAATCGCAGCAAAAGGTGGCGCTACGAAGTATTAACTTAAGGGGGCTGAATAATTTTGCACGCCCAATTTTTCAGTTTGTGATTTGTTAAAAAAGTTTGCAATATCCAATAAATGTCGTTCCACTTCATGATTGTGTCCCACTTGTTGTTGATTCTTCACAAAAAAATACAGTTTTATATCTTTATGTTTGAAGCCTGAAATGTGGCAAAAGGTCGCAAAGTTCAAGGGGGCCGAATACTTTCGCAAGGCACTGTATGTCAATCGCTTTGGTTCCTTCCCTATATATGTCAATCCCTTTGGTTCCTTCCCTATATATGTCAATCCCTTTGGTTCCTTCCCTATATATGTCAATCCCTTTGGTTCCTTCCCTATATATGTCAATCCCTTTGGTTCCTTCCCTATATATGTCAATCCCTTTGGTTCCTTCCCCAGGCGTTATTGTTTCTGTTTCTGTGTCATGTCTGTGTGCTGTTAGTGTTTCTTGTTTTGTTTTTATGTTCCATTTATTTTATTAAAACACTTACTCCCTGAAATTGCTTCCCGACTCTCAGCGCACATTGTTACAGTGTTGTTGTTTGTTTTCCAATTTTCCCAGAAGTGGTTCGATTCTATGGATTCTTCAATTACATTGAGATGATTTCTGACGTGCTGTTCCTTCTTTTTCCATAGTGTATTTTTTAAATGGTTTTAGTGGTTCACCAAAGTGAAGTCGGAGACTCAGGGTTTTTGGTGCTGTATGTTTTTGGTTGGATAGGTTTCTCAGTTTATTTCTTAAGTTTTTGCATTCTTCATACAAAACCATTTGTCATTGGTGTTCATTTTCTTCAGTTGTCTGCTTGACATTTTTAGACTGGATATGGAAGCTGAGTGGTCAAATACACTGTACTGAGATAATATACTGAGAGGTGTTATACTGCCATGTTTGCACCTTCACTATTACAGTGAAACCTTTAGTCCAGGAAATTGTCTAGAAGGGATTGAATTTGTTGCCTAATTGTTTTTTGGTAGATTTCCACACTATTTTCTTTCCATCTATAGCATTTCTTAATATTATTCAGATCCATTGGCTTTGATGCCACATGATTGAGCATGGCTCTGTTTAAGTAGTGTGATTTTGCTGGGATCTGATAGGTGTGTCAATGGACTGACTGTGAACGCTCTAAGAGACTTTGGGTTGAGGTCAGTGATAAAGTAGTACACTGCCAAGATATTAGCTATACGTGTACCTATCTCTCTCTCTCTCTATCTCTCTCTCGCTCTCTTTCTCTCTGTTCCTCACTCTCATATTTGATGTCTCGATCAAAGGAAACCAAATGACACCATTGGCAAGACCACACACCAACACCACCATCAGCATCAACATCACACAACATGATGTCATGGTGATAAGAAGATGCAGTACATGATGTTTAAGTGATTCAAATCTCCACTAGCTGTCCCTGTGGACATGTGGCAGCCATACCATGATGACAAACGCCATAGGAGGAACACGGGCTGTACAGCTGAGGGGTTCATACAACACTTGGCATGTGTGTGTTCCACTTCACAGGCAGCCATGTAAAATGTTCACGTTTGTTTGTTTTTCTGCCATCGTACAATAAAATCTTGGGCCCTTCCTGCACCACCCTGTTTCATGTAAGGAACTGTTTGACTGTTAGACTTTGACAGATAGATCTGTGCAGCAAATGTTTCCCCACAGAGGCTGACCACAGAGAGGGAAGATTAGAGCAGCTCTGGCTGAGGAGTCTGACAGGTGAACAGTGGGGCTGGGCTGGGGGGGCCTGGGGCCCAGGCTCTGCTGGGGGCCCAGGCTCTGCTGAGAGCCCGCTCAATGAGATTCAACCCCTTCCTGTCCTGGGGCAGCCGGATCCTGACTGCTCCCACATCACACGGTCTGGACCATTATGCAGGAAGAGGCGAAGGGACCTGGCTCCCTATGAAGAGAGAAAGAGTGAAAGAGACAGACTGGGAGTGATAGAAGGAGAGAGAGAGACAGAGAATGAGAGGGAGACAGAAAGAAAGCGATGAGTGAGTCCCTCGTGAGCATCCTGACTGGGAGAGAGCCATCTGGGGCTGAGCGCTGAGAAGGAGAGGAGGAAGAGAGGAAGAGAGGTCCGGGGCCAGAGGGGAGGAGGAAGTCCAGCTGAGTCCCATTAGGACCGGACCACATGGGGGACGGTGGGACGGGGGGACGGGGCACCAGGGAGGAAGTGCTGAGAGGGATGTGCCTAGACCCTGTGAGGCTTTATTAGGCTAGCTGCTCCTCTCGACAGGGCCGGCCCACGCCCCCTCTTCCCTCGGGCACAGCCAGGGCAAAGTAGTAGAAAACTATTATAGAGAGGGAGGCGGGACCAGACCACCCAGAGCTCCACACACAGCATAATGGCTACCAGGAGGAGGCCCCAGCATGAGAGGTGCAGCTGGGGAGAGAGAGGGAGCGGGACAGAGAGACACAGATCGGAGGGGGACAGAGAGACACAGAGGGGAGGGGACAGAGAGACACAGATCGGAGGGGACAGAGAGACACAGAGGGGAGGGGACAGAGAGACACAGATCGGAGGGGACAGAGAGACACAGAGGGGAGGGGACAGAGAGACACAGAGGGGAGGGGACAGAGAGACACAGAGGGGACGGGGACAGAGAGACACAGAGGGGAGGGGACAGAGAGACACAGAGGGGACGGGGACAGAGAGACACAGAGGGGAGGGGACAGAGAGACACAGAGGGGATGGGGACAGAGAGAAACAGAGGGGAGGGGACAGAGAGAAACAGAGGGGAGGGGACAGAGAGACACAGAGGGGATAGGGACAGAGAGACACAGAGGGGACGGGGACAGAGAGACACAGAGGGGACGGGGACAGAGAGACACAGAGGGGAGGGGACAGAGAGACACAGAAGGGACGGGGACAGAGAGACACAGAGGGGAGGGGACAGAGAGACACAGAGGGGATGGGGACAGAGAGAAACAGAGGGGAGGGGACAGAGAGAAACAGAGGGGAGGGGACAGAGAGACACAGAGGGGATGGGGACAGAGAGACACAGAGGGGACGGAGACAGAGAGACACAGAGGGGACGGGGACAGAGAGACACAATGTCTCTCAGTGTCTCTCTGTCCCCGTCCCCTCTGTGTCTCTCTGTCCCCTCCCCTCTGTGTCTCTCTGTCCCCTCCCCTCTGTGTCTCTCTGTCCCCCGTCCCCTCTGTGTCTCTCTGTCCCCGTGTGTGTGTGTGTGTGTGTGTTTAACGACAGTCCCTTCGGAAAGTATTCAGACCTCTTGACTTTTTCCACATTTCGGTACGTTACAGCCTTATTCTAGAATCCATTAAACGAATAAAATCCTCAGCAATCTACACACAATGCCCCGTAATGACAAAGCAAAAATACATTTTTTGAAATTTGAGCACATTTCTAAATATTTAAAAAATGAAATACCTTATTTACAGAAGTATTCAGACCCTTTGCCATGAGACTCGAAATTGAGCTCCGGTGCATCCTGGTTCCATTAATCATCCTTGAGATGTTTCTACAACTTGATAGGAGTCCACTTGTGGTAAATTCAATTGATTGAACATGAAAGGCACTCACCTGTCTATATAAGGTCCCACAGTTGACGGTGCATGTCAGAGCAAACACCAAGCCATGAGGTCGAAATAATTGTCTGTAGAGCGCCGAGACAGGATTGTTTCGAGGCACAGATCTGGGGAAGGGTACCAAAACATTTCTGCAGCATTGAAGGTCCCCAAGGACACAGTGGCCTCCATCATTCTTAAATGGAAGAAGTTTGGAACCACCAAGACTCTTCCTAGAGCTGTCCGCCCGGCCAAACTGAGCAAGGGCCTTGGTCAGGGAGGTGACCAATAACCCGATGGTCACTCTGTCAGAGCTCTAGAGTTCCTCTGTGGAGATGGGAGAACCTTCCTGAAGTACAGCCATCTCTGCAACACTCCACCAATCAGGCCGTTATGGTAGTGTGGCCAGACGGAAGCCACTCCTCAGTAAAAGGCCTGTGATAGCCCGCTTGGAGTTTGCCATAAGACACCTAAAGACTCTCAGACCATGAGAAACAAAATTCTCTGGTCTGATGAAACCAAGATTGAACTCTTTGGCCTGAATGCCAAGAGTCACGTCTGGACGAAACCTGACACAATCCCTAAGGTGAAGCATGGTAGTGGCAGCATCATGCTATGGGGAGGTTTTTTTAGTGGCAGGGCCTGGGAGACTAGTCAGGATTGAGGCAAAGATGGACAGAGCAAAGAACAGAGAGATCCTTGATGAAAACTTGCTCCAGAACTCTTAGGACCTCAGACTGGGGTGAAGGTTCACCTTCCAACAGGACAACAACCCTAAGCACACAGCCAAGACAACGCAGGCGTGGCTTTGGGACAAGTCTCTGAATGTCATTGAGTGGCCCAGCCAGAGCCCGGACTTAAACCCAAATCATCCTCTCTGGAGAGACCTGAAAATAGCTGTGCAGCGATGCTCCCCATCCAAACTAACACAGCTTGAGAGAATCTACAGAGAACAATGGGAGAAACTCCCCAAATACAGGTGTGCCAAGCTTGTAGCATCATACCCAAGAAGACTCTGGGCTATAATTGCTGCCAAAGGTGCTTCAACAAAGTATTGAGTAAAGGGTCTAAATACTTATGTAAATGTTTTATTTCAGTGTTTTATTTCTCATAAAATAGCAAACATTTCTATAAACCTTTTTTTGCTTTGTCATTATAGAGTATTGTGCGTAGATTGATGAGGGGAAACATTTTTTGTGTTGAGATATACACTATGCAGCCCAGCTCCATACTGCAGTACAGAGGTGTTGAGATATACACTATGCAGCCCAGCTCCATACTGCAGTACAGACGTGTTGAGATATACACTATGCAGCCCAGCTCCATACTGCAGTACAGACGTGTTGAGATATACACTATGCAGCCCAGCTCCATACTGCAGTACAGAGGTGTTGAGATATACACTATGCAGCCCAGCTCCATACTGCAGTACAGAGGTGTTGAGATATACACTATGCAGCCCAGCTCCATACTGCAGTACAGAGGTGTTGAGATATACACTATGCAGCCCAGCTCCATACTGCAGTACAGGGGTGTTGAGATATACACTATGCAGCCCAGCTCCATACTGGAGTACAGAGGTGTTGAGATACACACTATGCAGCCCAGCTCCATACTGCAGTACAGAGGTGTTGAGATATACACTATGCAGCCCAGCTCCATACTGCAGTACAGAGGTGTTGAGATATACACTATGCAGCCCAGCTCCATACTGCAGTACAGAGGTGTTGAGATATACACTATGCAGCCCAGCTCCATACTGCAGTACAGAGGTGTTGAGATATACACTATGCAGCCCAGCTCCATACTGCAGTACAGAGGTGTTGAGATATACACTATGCAGCCCAGCAGTACAGAGGTGTTGAGATATACACTATGCAGCCCAGCAGTACAGAGGTGTTGAGATATACACTATGCAGCCCAGCAGTACAGAGGTGTTGAGATACACACTATGCAGCCCAGCTCCATACTGCAGTACAGAGGTGTTGAGATATACACTATGCAGCCCAACTCCATACTGCAGTACAGAGGTGTTGAGATATACACTATGCAGCCCAGCTCCATACTGCAGTAGAGAGGTGTTGAGATATACACTATGCAGCCCAGCAGTACAGAGGTGTTGAGATATACACTATGCAGCCCAGCAGTACAGAGGTGTTGAGATATACACTATGCAGCCCAGCTCCATACTGCAGTACAGAGGTGTTGAGATATACACTATGCAGTCCAGCTCCATACTGCAGTACAGAGGTGTTGAGATATACACTATGCAGCCCAGCAGTACAGAGGTGTTGAGATATACACTATGCAGGCCAGCTCCATAATGCAGTACAGAGGTGTTGAGATACACACTATGCAGCCCAGCTCCATACTGCAGTACAGAGGTGTTGAGATACACACTATGCAGCCCAGCTCCATACTGCAGTACAGAGGTGTTGAGATATACACTATGCAGCCCAGCTCCATACTGCAGTACAGAGGTGTTGAGATACACACTATGCAGTCCAGCTCCATACTGCAGTACAGAGGTGTTGAGATATACACTATGCAGCCCAGCAGTACAGAGGTGTTGAGATATACACTATGCAGCCCAGCAGTACAGAGGTGTTGAGATATACACTATGCAGCCCAGCTCCATACTGCAGTACAGAGGTGTTGAGATATACACTATGCAGTCCAGCTCCATACTGCAGTACAGAGGTGTTGAGATATACACTATGCAGCCCAGCTCCATACTGCAGTACAGAGGTGTTGAGATATACACTATGCAGCCCAGCTCCATACTGCAGTACAGAGGTGTTGAGATATACACTATGCAGCCCAGCTCCATACTGCAGTACAGAGGTGTTGAGATATACACTATGCAGCCCAGCTCCATACTGCAGTACAGAGGTGTTGAGATATACACTATGCAGCCCAGCTCCATACTGCAGTACAGAGGTGTTGAGATATACACTATGCAGCCCAGCAGTACAGAGGTGTTGAGATACACACTATGCAGTCCAGCTCCATACTGCAGTACAGAGGTGTTGAGATACACACTATGCAGCCCAGCTCCATACTGCAGTACAGAGGTGTTGAGATATACACTATGCAGCCCAGCTCCATACTGCAGTAGAGAGGTGTTGAGATACACACTATGCAGTCCAGCTCCATACTGCAGTACAGAGGTGTTGAGATATACACTATGCAGCCCAGCTCCATACTGCAGTACAGAGGTGTTGAGATATACAGGCCTGCCAGAGCTCACATGTTCAAGTTGTAGTTTTATTGTCACATGCACAAGTACAGTGAAATGTTTAACTTGCATGCTCTACCCAAGGGTTTCCTAAACTCGGTCCAGCCCCCCCAGCTAATTTAAATAATCAAAGCTGAGTTGGTGAGTTGGTTATTTGAATCACCTGTGTAGTGCTAGGGCAAAAACCAAAACTTGCACCCACGGGGGGCCCCAGGACCGAGTTTGGGAAACCCTGCTCTACCCAACAGTTCAGTAATCAATATCAATATAGTACATATAATAAAGAAAACACAATAAATAGGTAGGAAGCTATATACAGGGAGGAAATATAAAATAATCACAAAATAGCAACGTTGGGTTGGAGCTTGCAATCAATCAATCAATCAAATGTATTTATAAAGCCCTTTTACATCAGCTGATGTCACAAAGTGCTGTACTGAAACCCAGCCTAAAACCCCAAACAAGCAATGCAGATGTAGAAGCACGGTGGCTAGGAAAAACTCCCTAGACAGCAGCCATACAGAACGGCACCATCTTGTAAAGTGCCTGCAGGCTTGTCTGCCTCTCAGCCCCTCTCAGTCCCTCTCAGTCCCTCTCAGTCCCTCTCAGCCCCTCTCAGTCCCTCTCAGTCCCTCTCTGTCCCTCTCAGTCCCTCTCAGTCCCTCTCAGCCCCTCTCAGACCCTCTCAGTCCCTCTCAGTCCCTCTCAGTCCCTCTCAGCCCCTCTCAGTCCCTCTCAGCTCCTCTCAGTCCCTCTCAGTCCCTCTCAGCCCCTCTTCCCTTTGCATCATCACATCTGGGGACGAGGGAGAAAGCCCGCCTAAAATCTGAGCCCTTCCTGAAATGCAGCTCTGCCAAATGAAAGGATTTGCACGCTTTGCTGAATTGATGATTTCATGACATATCACCACAGCAGAGCGATAATAATGAGGCTTCAGATGAAGACGTGTCATACTGGTATGTTGGTATTAGCATACTTAGCTACTACAGTGTAGTTGACGGATGTTTTCATGTTCCCAGTTATAAGACTCTGGCTCTGTGTCAGAGCTGTGGGTAAATGTTGTGGACCTAATGGTGCCCCTCAATGGTAGTCGCTCAGCTCCACTCATGCTAGCATTCCACTGTCCAACATATCTTAGTGCCTGGAGTTTTTCTGGGCCATAAATATCTGACCAGGAAAAACTCTGAGGATAATTATATTCACAACTAAGTTTTCCATTGTCAGCAAACAGTATTCCCCAATGTGGAACAGTACTCTCTCTACACAGTGTGTTGGCTACAGCAAAAGGTCAAAACTTATCTCATGGGATCAAATTAAGTATCAGAGAATCCCAAAATAGTTGACTGTTACTGCTGTCCAAAATTATGCTTACCCACAACATACAAAGGAAGTATTGTGGTATACAGTTACTGGCAGCTAGCCTTGGCTTTTATCTTCAAATGACTTCACACAAAACGAGGATGTTGTATGATTTTTGCATTGCACCAGAGGAGGCTGGTGAGGAGAGGACGGCTCATAATAATGAATGGAAGGTAGTGAATGGAACGGTATCAAACACATGGAAACCAGGTGTTTAATGTGTTCGATTCCATTCAATTTATTCCATTCCAGCCATTACTGAGTCCAGCTCCCCATTTAAAATGCCATCAGCTACCAGTACATTACATACAGCGTATACCCCAAGTAATATGACCACCAGTACATTACATACAGCGTATAACCCAAGTAATATAACCACCAGTACATTACATACAGCGTATAACCCAAGTAATATGACCACCAGTACATTACATACAGCGTATAACCCAAGTAATATGACCACCAGTACATTACATACAGCATATAACCCAAGTAATATGACCACCAGTACATTACATACAGCGTATAACCCAAGTAATATGACC
Source organism: Oncorhynchus kisutch (assembly GCF_002021735.2). Taxonomy (NCBI): domain Eukaryota; kingdom Metazoa; phylum Chordata; class Actinopteri; order Salmoniformes; family Salmonidae; genus Oncorhynchus; species Oncorhynchus kisutch. The sequence goes on from NC_034186.2 coordinate 33,923,283, forward strand.
ACCAGTACATTACATACAGCGTATAACCCAAGTAATATGACCACCAGTACATTACATACAGCGTATAACCCAAGTAATATGACCACCAGTACATCACATAACCTAGGTAATATGACAACCAGTACATTACATAACCCAAGTAATATGACCACCAGTATATCACATAACCCAAGTAATATGACCACCAGTACATCACATAACCCAAGTAATATGACCACCAGTACATTACATAACCCAAGTAATATGACCACCAGTACATCACATAACCCAAGTAATATGACCATCAGTACATTACATAACCCAAGTAATATGACCACCAGTACATCACATAACCCAAGTAATATGACCATCAGTACATTACATAACCCAAGTAATATGACCATCAGTACATGACATACAGCGTATAACCCAAGTAATATGACCATCAGTACATTACATACAGCGTATAACCCAAGTAATATGACCATCAGTACATTACATAACCCAAGTAATCTGACCACCAGTACATTACATAACCCAAGTAATATGACCACCAGTACATCACATAACCCAAGTAATATGACCATCAGTACATTACATAACCCAGGTAATATGACCACCAGTGTTAAAATAGTAAAAGCAAAGATGAAAAGTAAAGTTCACTGTGTGAGCAGAGAGTGAGGTGTTCATTCAATCACAGGTAATATTATCAGCCTATATTCCTCGGCTCCAAAATAAAGATTTACTGACGCAAGGCCTCTGCCAAGGTAGGACTGGGAGGTGTTTCAGAGTTTATCCACATTCACCACATTGTCACACCACAGGTCTCTCCCCTCTCTCCCTCTCTCTCTCTCTCCCTCTCTCTCTCTCTCTCTCCCTCTCTCTCTCTCTCTCTCTCTCTCTCTCCCTCTCTCTCTCTCTCTCTCCCTCTCTCTCTCTCTCTCTCTCCCTCTCTCTCTCGATCTCTCTCTCTCCCTTCTTTCTCTCTCTTCCTATCTCCTCTTCCCACCCAGGTCATCAGGCATGCCCCCATGAAGGGCTCGAGTTATGAGATACAATCCTTCAGCCATTTAATCATTCATGTGTTTTATACAGCCCGTCCCCGGACCTTTCTCGCTCATAAAAAATAATATTTGTCTTTCCAACTGCACTGTGAACCACAAAGTCCTTATGTTTAATTTAGTCAGTGTAGTAAAACCCTGTTCTTCCCCCTTCCTGTTCCCTTGCATGGACTATTACCTTGTTCTGTAACTGTACTGCGGTGTGTGTGTGTGTGTGTGTGTGTGTGTGTGTGTGTGTGTGTGTGTGTGTGTGTGTGTGTGTGTGTGTGTGTGTGTGTGTGTGTGTGTGTGTGTGTGTGTGTGTGTGTGTGTGTGTGTGTGTGTGTGTGTGTGTGTGTGTGCTGAGCCACAGGGAAGCAGCTCTGCAGGCTGGAGGTAAGGCTGCTTGAGATTGCGAGGGAGTGTTTTTAATGTTCTTTAATTTCCCTGCCGGTCTTGAGGAGCGCTCAGAGAGATCTGTGTCTCCACACGGCCCTGACACCACAGTGGGCCTTGTTCAAGAGATTCACAGAAATGTTCTTCCAGGGTTGAATTGGGGGTTTGATATGAGCTGCTAAGGGGGGGCTGTCTGTGATGAATTAAAGGCTGGGAGGGAGAATGTTATTGAGCAGAGAGAGAATGAATAGAGCAAGAGAGAGATGGCGGGGGGAGAGAGGGGGTGTAAGATAGAGAGAGAGAGATGGGGGAGAGAGGGAGAGAGGGGCGTGAGATAGTGATAGGGAGCGAGAGAGATAGAAGAGAGAAAGGGGGGGGGGCTGCTCTGATACAGAGGCATTGACCTGCAGTCAGCTGGACTCAGCTGGGATTAACCTCGAAGGGCCCAAATCACAGATAATGATCAGTGACAGGAGAGCCACACTGCTGAGTCAAAGTACCATTACTACTGTAGTCTGGAGCTTCTGCTGTGTCATTAACATCGATTACTGTCTTTACCCTTAGGAAGAACTCCCGGGCTCCCGAGTGGTGCAGCGGTCTAAGGCACTGCATCTCAGTGTTAGAGGCGTCACTACAGACCCTGGTTCAATCCGGGGCTGTTTACAACCGGCCGTGATTGGGAGTGCACAATAGGGCGGCGCACAATTGGCCCAGCGTCGTCTGGGTTAGGGTTTGGCTGGAGTAGGCTGTCATTGTAAATAAGAATGTGTTCTTAACTGACTTGCCTAGTTAAATTAATGTTAAATAAAAAACTACCAGTCAGCATACTGTTACTACAGCCTCTGCTGTGTTATTAACATTGATTACTGTCTATACCCTTAGGAAGAACTACCAGTCCATTACACTGTATGTGAATACATAGAACCCCACTGACAGGCTTTCCCAAGCTACCACACACACAGGAGGATGTCCCCTGAGTGTGTGAGTTGTCTGACATTGAGTCATTAGCCACAAGTGTATTTTTACAGCCGTGCCATTAGCTAATCAAATGAGTGACTGAGACTGAGAGGAGAGGCATCTTGTTAAGAATGAGGAGAGGAGACTAGAGGCATCTTATGGGCACCTTGCATGGTTTTTCATAAGTCCCTCTCCCCCTCCAGGCTCCTCCTGGGGCTACTGCACTACAAGTGGCACATCATTAGGATAACTAACTGTTACTGGGGGAGGGATCAATTAAAACAGCACATGAGCAAGACTAGGAACACAGTCAAGACACATCACATATGATGATTGGGCTTTGTCTAAAATCACTAGCAGCGGAGATACATCTACACAGCATACATAACAATATTAATAATAATAATATCATTTAGTGGGTGCTTATATTTGTCCTATTTCACACATGTGTGAGTGAGTATTAGCTGGTCATTGCTTTTCCCCATATGCAGCCAAGATACAACAGAAAAAACATGATGTTTCTGGCAATCTTCAGACAGAACATAGAAATGCATTGGAGGAAATACTGTTCTCAGCTACTATGTACAGTATATAAGCTAGTGGGTATAAAAAAAAATCTGGTTCCAGACTATTTACAGATTTACACAAAGATGATGTATGTACAAATGTATCCAAGATGGCGTAGCAGTGCAGACGTAGTTTGTTGTCCTCTCGTGTACCTTTGTATTTTTTGTCTTTTTTTGTATATATTTCAATTTATTTTCTATCTCTTTTCAATTTTTTAAATTAAATATACCTTCCGGTAACCCGCCTCACCCAATGTGACACGGATCAGCTGTATTTTTTAGACCTTATAGCCAGAACCTCCATCAGTAGCTAGCCAGCTAATTAGCTACTAGCTATTTAGCCATTGTTAGCCACAGCTAACGGCCTTTCCTTCTGCACACCAGACATTTTTTTTTTTGCCTGGATAATACTTGCCAGCATCGGACTGTTTTCTACACTACAACGCCGGATTCTTGCCATAAACCCTAGACCATTACTCCTGATCATCACAGCTAGCTAGCTGCCACCGAGTGACCCAGCCCCAAAGCTAGCCATGAGCCAGGCCCACCTCCCGGCCTACTCTGTGATCACCCGGCTACTCAGCCGATGCCTTCCAGACTCTACCCCAACACGGCTAGAATCCACCACGCTGCCGGATCCTTGCCGTAATCTCTGGACCTGTGCGTCGGATCATCGCTGCTACCGAGTGGCTATAGTGGCTAACGCCCATGCCCCGAAGCTAGCACCAGTTAGCCGCGAACCAGGAGCATCTCCCGGCTAGCAAACAAAATTACTACAACTACAATTACCTCTTTCGCCATCAGGTCTGGACCCTTTGTTGATACGGCGCCCCGCCGTACCGCCAGGACTGGTCCGCCGACTTTACTCCATCCACTGTGCTCTCAACCGGCCTTCGCCGGACATCGGAGCAGACACTTCTACTTACCCCGATCTGCTAACTTTAAACGCTGTGTCTCCCGCGTGCTAGGGTAGTAACGACTACCCTGCGGCTTCCCTGTTCCATCTATTGCTGTTCACTGGACCCTATGATCCCTTGGCTACATAGCTGATGCCTGCGGGACTGTTCGTTAATCACGGTACTCCATTTTGTTTATTGTTTTGTTTATCTGTCCGCCCCAGCCTCGAACTCAGGCCCTGTGTGTAGTTAACCGACTCTCTCTGCCCATTCATTGCCATTTTACCTGTTGGTGTTGTCTTAACTGATTAGCTGTTGTTGCCTTAACCGTTGTCGCCTTAGCTAGCTCTCTCAATCAACACCTGTGTTTTGGGACACTGTAAAGTCCATGGAGAATAAGAGCACCTCCTCCCAGCTGCCCACTGCACTGAGGCTAGGTAACACGGTCACCACTGAAAAATCCACGATAATAGAGAATTTCAATAAGCATTTCTCTACAGCTGGCCATGCTTTCCTCCTGGCTAACCCAACCCCGGCCAACAGCTCCGCAGCTACTTGCCCAAGCCTCCCCAGCTTCTCCTTCACCCAAATCCAGATAGCAGATGTTCTGAAAGAGCTGCAAAACCTGGACCCATACAAATCAGCTGGGCTAGACAATCTGGGCCCTCTCTTTCTAAAATTATCTGCTGCCGTTGCAACCCCTATTACCAGTCTGTTCAACCTCTCTTTCGTATCGTCCGAGATCCCTAAAGATTAGAAAGCTGCCGCGGTCATCCCCCTCTTCAAAGGGGGTGACACTCTAGACCCAAAATGTTATATACCTATATCCATCCTGCCCTGCCTTTCTAAAGTCTTCGAAAGCCAAGTTAAGAAACAGATCACTGACCATTTCAAATCCTACCGTACCTTCTCCACTGTGCAATCCGGTTTCCGAGCTGGTCACGGGTGCACCTCAGCCACGCTCAAGGTACTAAACGATATCATAACCACCATCGATAAAAGACAGTACTGTGCAGCTGTCTTCATCGACCTGGCCAAGGCTTTCGACTCTGTCAATCACCGTATCCTTATCGGCAGACTCAACAGCCTTGGTTTCTCAAATGACTGCCTAGCCTGGGTCACCAGCTACTTCTTAGACAGAGTTCCGTGTGTCAAATGGGAGGGCCTGTTGTCCAGACCTCTGGCAGTCTCTATGGGGGTACCACATGGTTCAATTCTCAGGCCGACTCTTTTCTCTGTATATATCAACGTTGTCGCTCTTGCTGCGGGTGATTCCCTGATCTACCTCTACGCAGACGACACCATTCTGTATACATCTGGCCCTTCTTTGGACACAGTAATAACTAACCTCCAAATGAGCTTCAATGCCATACAACACTCCTTCCGTGGCCTCCAACTGCTCTTAAACGCTAATAAAACCAAATGCATGCTTTTCAACCGTTCGCTGCTGTCACGACTTCGGCTGAAGTTGGTCCCTCTCCTTGTTCGGGCGGCGTTCGGCGATCGATGTCACCGGCTTTCTCGTCACCACCGATCCATGTTTCATTTTTGTTCTGTTTTGTCTTAATTATACACACCTGGTTTCTATTCCATTAATAATTCATGTTCCTTATTTAACCCTCTGGCTTCCCTCTCTGTTTTGTGCGTTATTGTTTGTCATGTGGGTTCGTGTTTTGTGCTCTGGGATAATATGTTTTTCCTTATTGGAACATTACTTCTATTTTGGAGTAAATTATCGGATTATTACTCATATCTGTGTCCTGCGCCTGACTCCGCATTTTTCCATTCACCAACACCCTCACAGCTGCCCGCACCTGCCCTCCCGACTAGAATCACTACTCTGGAATGTTTTGAATTAGAATACGTGGACAACTACAAATATATAGGTGTCTGTCTAGACTGTAAACTCTCCTTCCAGACTCATATTAAACATCTCCAATCCAAAATCAAATCTAGAATCGGCTTCCTACTTCGCAACAAAGCCTCCTTCACTCCCGCTGCCATAAAACTGACTATGCTACCGATCCTCAAATTCGCCGATGTCATTTACAAAATAGGTTCCAATACTCTACTCAGCAAACTGGATGCAGTCTATCACAGTGCCACCCGTTTGTCACCAAGGCCCCTTATACCACCCAACACTGCGACCTGTATGCTCTCGTCGGCTGGCCCTCGCTACATATTCGTCGCCAGACCCACTGGCTCTAGGTCATCTATAAGTCTATTCTAGGTAAAGCTCTACCTTATCTCAGCTCACTGGTCACGATAACAACACCCACCCATAGCATGGTCCAGCAGGTATATCTCACTGGTCGTCCCCAAAGCCAACACCTCCTTTGGCCACCTTTCCTTCCAGTTCTCTGCTGCCAATGACTGGAACAAATTGCAAAAATTGCTGAAGCTGGAGACTTATATTTCCCTCACTAACTTTAAACATCAGCAGTCTGAGCAGCTAAACGATCGCTGCAGCTGTACATAGCCCATCTGTAAATCGCCCATCCAATCTACCTACCTCATCCCCATATGGTTTTTATTTACTTTTCTGATCTTTTGCACACCAGTATTTCTACTTGCACATCAACATCTGCTCATCTATCACTCCAATGTTAATTTGCTGAACTGTAATTACTTTGCTACTATGGCCTATTTATTGCCTCACCTCCTCACGCCATTTGCACACACAATATGTAGACTTTCTTTTTTTCTATTGTGTTATTGACTGTACACTTGTTTATTCCATGTGTAACTCTGTGTTGTTGTTTGTGTCGCACTGCTTTGCTTTATCTTGGCCAGGTCGCAGTTGTAAATGAGAACTTGTTCTCAACTAGCTTACCTGGTTAAATAAAGGTGAAATATATATATATTTTAAAATGCCGGCTTCTAGGTGCATAGTGGGAGCAACAAGTGGTACTGATTACTGTATCACCTAGGCTTGGAGAAGTGAGTTGTAGGGAGTGTAGTGAAGACAACTGCTTTTACAATTTAACGTGTGAAAAGTCAAACTGATCTAGAATGTTTGTGCTGTGTGTGTGAGGTTCATAGTCATAGTTCATGGACCATGCAATAACACAGAAATACAGTATAACATCGGATCATAGATCATACAGCATGTCTCAGACAAGCTCCAATCAACCATTAACTCCTGTCCTCTAGTCCAGGCTTCTACCACCATGCTTTAGGAGCAGTAAATTCCTTCTCTGCTCATACACCCACCTCTCTCCCTCCCTCCTCCTCCCTCGTTCTCCCTCCATCTACCTTAGAGTAATGAGGTTAGGGCAGGTGGCCTCCACACAGCTGTAGAGGCAGGATGGTGTGATAACGGTGCACCTCATCACGTTCCCACACTGCGAACAATAACTAACTGTATAGCTACTGCACCATGCCAGGCAAGGGCTTCTAACCATACTGGTTTTCAATGCTACCCTAAGAAGAAGAATCTGGGGGCAGCCTTAATGCCAATGGGAACCTCCAATAGGTTCATTCTCAGAACCATTTGGGGGTTCCCCCTAATTTACACCACTACATGCTGTACCTATACACAAACCGTATTATAGACAACTACCACTCCATTGGATTCTAGGCTGAGTAACCAGAGTTCTCCTAGCAGGTTTGATTTAGTCTTTGTGGGACCTCATGTATCAAAGGTGCATTGCACAAAAAAATTCTCTAAACCTTGCATGCAACGATTTTCCCATAAAGGCTGGAATTTATCCATTTTGAACTTGAACTCTCAAATCTCAGACGATATAGGCACAACCATTAGTGGTTGATCAATTGTATTGCAAGCAAATATTGTATTTTCAGGGAAATTGAGGTGTTTGCTGCACAGGAATGATAACAATGGTAGGCTAATAAAACGTGAAATAACAGATGCATTTGCCCTCGATAAGGAGATTGTAAAGCAGCATGTAGCCTAATATGTTTCTTTGAGTCTTATAATATGGTCTGAAATCATAATCATATTTACTGACATGACTGGTTTATTCCACACTACACAACAAATATTAGGCTACTATTAATCCAAACATGCTGGAAAGTAAATAGACCCGTAGCCAGACAGCATGGGTAGGCTGCAGCATTGCTGTGGAATAGGAGCACGACATCGTAGCCTATTTCATCTCAAATCAAATCAAGTCTAATTATATTTGTCAAATGCGCCGAATACAACAGTGAAATGCTTACTTACAAGCCCTTGTAGTGTGGTGCGTACTGGCGACAGAGAAGTCAGGCGCAAGAGAGCGAAAACTGATTTACAACGGTGTTGTTTAATAACACATAAACCACCGTCAACAGAACAATACATAAAATGGGTCAAACAAAACCCGGTAATCACCAGCATACCGTGCACAAGCACTACATGAAACAATTACGGACAAGGACATGGGGGAGAACAGAGGGTTAAAAACACAACATGGAATTAATGGAATTGGAACCAGGTGTGATGGAAGACAAGATAAAGCCAATGGAAAATGAAAAGTGGATCAGCATTGGCTAGAAGGTCGGTGACTTGACCACAGAACGCCGCCCGAACAAGGAGAGGGACCAACTTCGGCGGAAGTCGTGACAGAACCTCCCCCTTGACGCGCGGCTCCAGCAGCGACAGTGGAACTTCTGCAGCATAGAAGGGTCAAACACGTCCTCGACCGGAACCCAGCACCTCTCCTCCGGACCGTACCCCTCACACTCCACGAGATACTGAAGGCCCCTCGCCTGCCTCGAATCCAGTATGGAGCGAACGGAGTACGCTGGGGCCCCCCCGATGTCCAGAGGGGGTGGAGGAACCTCCCGCACCTGAGACTCCTGGAGCGGGCCAGCCACCACCGGCCTGAGGAGAAACACATGGAACGAGGGGTTAATACGGTAATCGGGTGGTAACCTATAACAAACCTCGTTCACTCTCCTCAGGACTTTAAATGACCCCACAAACCGCAGACCCAGCTTCCGGCTTCCCATGTCTTCTCCGCGCGCCTGAACCAGTCGTCCACCACAGGAACCACGGTCTGACTCTGATGACAAGGCACCGGAAACGGCTGGTACCCCAGTACGCACTGGAAGGGAGAAAGGTTAGTAGAGGAGTGGAGAAGCAAGTTCTGTGCCATCTCGGCCCAGGGCACAAACTCCGCCCACTCCCCTGGCCGGTCCTGGCAATAGGACAGCAGAAACCTGCCCACATCCTGGTTAACTCTCTCCACCTGCCCATTACTCTCGGGGTGAAACCCTGAAGTAAGGCTGACCGAGACCCCCAGATGTTCCATGAACGCCTTCAACACCAGAAACGTGAACTGGGGACCCTGATCAGACACTATATCCTCAGGCACGCCGTAATGCTGGAAGACGTGTGTAAACAAGGCCTCCACAGTCTGTAGGGCTGTAGGGAGACCAGGCAGTGGGAGGAGACGACAGGACTTAGAGAAACGATCCACAACGACCAGGATCGCGGTGTTACCCTATGAGGGTGGAAGATCAGTCAGAAAACCTGCCGACAGGTGAGACCAAGGCCGCTGTGGAACGGGTAAGCGGTGTAGCTTACTTCTGGGCAGGTGCCTTACACTAGGTGCACACCGAGCAGGAGGAAACATAAACCCTCATGTCCTTAGCCAAGGTAGGCCACCAGTACCTCCCGCTCAAACAGCGCACTGTCCGACCGATCCTAAGGTGATCAGAGGAGCGTGACGTGTGGGCCCAATAGATCAACCGGTCACGAACAGCAGACGGGACGTACAGACGCCCAGCGGGACACTGGATGGGAGCGGGCTCTGCACGTAACGCCTGCTCAATGTCCGTGTCCAGTTCCCACACTACTGGCACCACCAGGCAGGAGGCGGGGAGTATGGGAGTGGGATCCATGGGCCGCTCCTCTGTGTCATACAGCTGGGAGAATGCGTCTGCCTTCACGTTCTGGAAGCCTGGTTGTAGGAAAGGGTAAACACAAAATGGGTGAAAAACATGGCCCACCTTGCCTGGCGAGGGTTCAGTCTCCTCGCTGTCCGGATGTACTCCAGATTGAGGTGGTCAGTCCAGATGAGAAAAGGGTGTCTACCCCAATGTCTCCACGCCTTCAAGTCCTTGACGACAGCCAGCAACTTCCGGTCCCCCACGTCATAGTTTCGCTCCGCCGGGCTGAGCTTCTTCGAGAAGAAGGCACAGGGGCGGAGCTTCGGTGGCGTACCCGAGCGCTGAGAGAGCACAGCTCCTATCCCAGCCTTGGATGGGCCCACCTCCACTAGGAGCGCCAAAAAGGGATCCGGATGGGCCAGCACGGGAGCCGAGGTAAACAGAACCCTCAGGTGACTAAAAGCCCTGTCCGCCTCAGCGTACCACTGCAAGCGTACCGGGCCTCCCTTCAGCAGTGAGGTAATGGGAGCCGCTACCTGACCAAAACCCCAGATAAACTTCCGGTAGTAGTTGGCAAACCCTAAGAACCGCTGCATGTCCTTTCCCGTGGTGGGAGTCGGCCAATTACGCACGGCTGAAAATGCGGTCACTCTCCATCTCCACCCCTGAGGTGGAAATGCGATACCCTAGGAAGGAGACGAACTGTTGGAAGAACAGGCATTTTTCAGCCTTGACGTACAGGTCATGCTCCAACAGGTGACCAAGTACCCTGCGCACCAGAGACACATGCTCGCAGCATATAGCGAAGTATACCAAGACGTCATCAATATACACCACTACACTCTGCCCGTGCAGGTCCCTGAAAATCTCATCTACAAAGGCTTGGAAGACTGATGGCACATTCATCAACCCGTACGGCATGACGAGGTACTCATAGTGCCCTGAGGTGGTACTGAAAGCCGTCTTCCACTCGTCTCCCTCCCAGATACGCACCAGGTTGTGCGGGAAAGATCTAGTTTGGTGAAGAAGCCCGCCACGTGCATTGACTCGATCGCAGTGGCTAAGAGCGGTTGCGGGTAACTATACCTCACAGTGATCTGATTCAGACCCGATAGTCAATACACGGGCGCAGACCTCCCTCCTTCTTCACAAAAAATCAACTTGAGGAGGCAGGTGAAGTGGAGGACTGAATGTACCCCTGACGCAGGGATTCGGAGACATGTGTTTCCATAGCCTCTGTCTCCGCATGTGAGAGGGGATACATGTGATTCCTGGGAAGTGCAGCATCTACCAGGAGAATTATCGCACAATCACCCGTCGATGGGGTGGTAATTGTGTCAACCTTCTTTTTGGAGAAGGCGAGAGCCAAATCGACATATTTAGGGGGAATGGCCACGGTGTAGACCTGGTCTGGACTCTCCACCATAGTAGCACCAACGGAAACCACTACACACCTCCCAGAGCACTCTCGCGACCACCCCGTGAGAGCCTTCTGTAGCCAGGAAACAGTGGGGTTATGACAAGCTAACCAGGGTAGGCCCTGCACCACGGGAAACGCAGGAGAGTCAATGAGGAAGAGACTCATTGCCGGCTCACCTAGGGTGACACCAGAGCGCCCTGCCTGCTGCCTCGATCCCCAGAGGAACCATCCCGGCACCGACTGGCAGTGTGACCTCTGCGGCCACAGATGGTGCACGAGCTGGAACCCCCTACGATCTCCCTGCGCACCGCCCCTCCCAACTACATAGATATCGGAGAGGGGGTGCGGGAGGATGGAAACACCAGACCCCGATCTGAATGTCTGCGTGTAGCCAGCAGGTTGTCCAGCTGGATGGACAGGCCCACCAGCTGGTCAAACGTGAGGGTGGTGTCTCTGCAGGCCAACTCCCGACGGACGTCCTTGCGCAGACTTCAGAATAAACTCCAGGGCGAACTCCTGGGCGCTCCTCGTCTCCTGCCTCAAATGGAAGAGGTGTTCACCCGCCGCTCTACCCTCGGGCGGGTGGTTGAAGACTGCCCGGAAACGGCGGGAGAACTCCTCAAACTGGTCCAACGCGGCATCTCCCTCTCTCCACACACAGGCCCACTCCAGGGCTTTCCCAGTGCTATAGGCGCCATGCATTTGTTGTTTGAAAAAGTCACTGCAAAAGAAGGAAAAACTCTGACCACACCTCTATAGAAATGTGATCCAATTTACCATTGTGCTTTCTTTTATAATCAGACATGGCCCAGTTTCAACATTTCCAAATCATACAGCAAATGAGGGTGTTTACGTTACCATAAAGGTGAATGGAGGACATATTCCAGGCGGGTTTGGAGCATGGCTCTGATTTGTCAATAAAAACGTGTGTATATGTAGAATCTCCACATATGCCAGAATTGAGGAAGTAACGTACATGCGGTTGATAAATGAGACAGTGTAACTGACCCTGGATCAATGCATGTGTGTGAGGTGAAGGCTGTGGCTCATTTGTCCCCTGTCTGTCACACAGGAATCCCTCTCTCTCTATGTCAGCCCTCTGCATCCCACATTGCCATGAAATACACCAGTATGGCTGACAGGACAGGATGCAGAAGAGAAGGAATGGGAAACAAACCTCTGGCTCTCTCTCTCTCTGACTCAGGGGCTCTGACCTATTTATTTGGCCTATTTTGCCTCCGCTAGCGGAACCCCTCGGCAACATTCCGCTGAAAAGGCAGAGCGCGAAATTCAAAAATATTTTTTAGAAATATGTCACTTTCATACATTCACAAGTGCAATATACCAAATTAAAGATACACTTCTTGTTAATCTACCCATCATGTACGATTTCAAAAAGGCTTTACAGCGAAAGCACACCATATGATTATGTTAGGTCAGAGCCTAGTCACAAAAACACACACAGCCATTTTCGAGCCAAAGAGAGGAGTCACAAAAAGCAGAAATAGAGATACAATTAATCACTAACCTTTGATGATCTTCATCAGAATGCACTCCCAGGAATCCCAGTTCCACAATAAATGTTTGTTTTGTTCGATGAAGTCCATCATTTATGTCCAAATACCTCCTTTTGTTAGCGCGTTTGGTAAACAAATCCAAACTCACGAGGCACGGGCAAGTCCAGGCGAAAGTTCAGACGAAAAGTTCAAAACGTATATTACAGTTCGTATAAAAATGTCAAACGATGTATAGAATCAATCTTTAGGATGTTTTTAACATAAATCTTCAATAATGTTCCAACCGGAGAATTCCTTTGTCTTTAGAATTGCAATGGAACGCAGGTCGCTCTCACGTGTGTGCGCGTGATCAGCTCATGGCACTCTGGCAGGCCTCTGGTTGAATCAGCTATCATTCGCCCCCACTTCACAGTAGAAGCCTCAAAAAATGGAAGTGCAATATGACCCCATAGACACTGTATATTAGATAGGCAATGAGTTGAAAAACTACTAACCTCAGATTTCCCATTCCTGGTTGGATTTTTCTCAGGTTTTCGCCTGCAATATGAGTTCTGTTATACTCACAGACATCATTCAAACAGTTTTAGAAACGTCAGAGTGTTTTCTATCCAATATTACTAATACTATGCATATATTAGCTTCTGGGCCTGAGTAGCAGGAAGTTTACTCTGGGCACGCTTTATATCCGAGCGTGAAATTGCTGCCCCTATCCCAAACAGGTTAATGTGATTTATGAGATTTATGATGGTCCAAACAGACCAGTGACATGGAGTATATGTATCAGACAGTGAGGTGCAGCAGCTGGGGGAGTTGTGGAGGAGGAGAGAGACAGTTTTGGGTGGGGGAGAGAAAGAGAGACAAGGCAGTTGGGTGAGAGGTGGCATGGAAAAAGTATTTAGTGTCAGATTTGGGTTTTGGGGTTTCAGACTTCAGCCCTGTCAACACGTTCACTACTCTGCCTCTCTGCCTCTCTGCCTCTCTGCCTCTCCATCTCTCCGTCTCTCCGCCTCTCCGCCTCTCCGTCTCTCCGTCTCTCTGCCTCTCTGCCTCTCCGCCTCTCTGCCTCTCTGCCTCTCTGCCTCTCTGCCTCTCCGTCTCTCTGCCTCTCTGCCTCTCTGCCTCTCCGTCTCTCTGCCTCTCTGCCTCTCTGCCTCTCTGCCTCTCTGCCTCTCCGTCTCTCTGCCTCTCCGCCTCTCCGCCTCTCTGCCTCTCCGCCTCTCTGCCTCTCCGCCTCTCTGCCTCTCCGTCTCTCTGCCTCTCTGCCTCTCCGTCTCTCCGTCTCTCCGCCTCTCCGCCTCTCCGCCTCTCTGCCTCTCCCCCTCTCTGCCTCTCCATCTCTCCGCCTCTCCGTCTCTCCGTCTCTCCGTCTCTCCGCCTCTCTGCCTCTCTGCCTCTCCATCTCTCCGTCTCTCCATCTCTCCGCCTCTCCGCCTCTCCGTCTCTCTGCCTCTCCGTCTCTCCGTCTCTCTGCCTCTCTGCCTCTCCATCTCTCCGTCTCTCCGCCTCTCCGCCTCTCCGTCTCTCTGCCTCTCTGCCCTCTAGCCATGTCAAAAACACTTAAACTTTACAACACAGGGACCTGCGAACATGAGACGGCTGTGTGTGTGTATAAGCTATGTTGTAATACGTTTATAAGGGAGTCTTTCACCCATGCGGGGGAGAAGCACAAGAATGTGGGAGGAAATACAAACCTGGAAGAGATGGATAACAACATCAAGAGCAGTGGAGTAGGAACATTAATTTCAGATGGCCCAGGAATGGCCCAGGTCGGTCGGTCATGCAAAACAACATGCAGTACCAATTCTGCCATTCCTGGGCCATCTGAAATTAATGTTCTCACTCCACTGCTCTTGATGTTGTTATTCATCTCTTCCAGGTTTGTATTTCCTTCCACATTCCTTCCACCCAATGGGTGAAAGAATCCCTTATAAACGTAACACAACATAGCTTATACATTGAAAAGATGCTACAGATTAAAATGTATTCATTTGTTTTGTCTATGTGTACATGTTAAAGTGTGTAGGGTGTGTGTCAAATAGTGGGAAGAATAAAGGGGGAGAGAGAGGGAGATGACAGGGAGAGAGAGAATGGAAGGGAGGAGGACAGAGGGAGAGAGAGGGAGACGACAGGGAGAGAGAGAATGGAAGGGAGGAGGACAGAGGGCGAAAGAGAGAGAATGGACAGGAGGAGGACAGAGGGAGAGAGAGTGAGAGAGAGAATGGAAGCGAGGAAAACAGGGGGAGAGAGAGAGGGAGAGAGAGAATGGAAGGGAGGAGGACAGAGGGAGAGATAAGGAGAGAGAGAATGGAAGGTAGGAGGACAGAGGGAGAGAGAGAATGGAAGGGAGGAGGACAGAGGGAAAGAGGGAGAGAGAGAATGGAAGGGAGGAGGACAGGGGGAGAGAGAGGGAGAGAGAGAATGGAAGGGAGGAGGACAGAGGGAGAGAGAAGGAGAAAGAGAATGGAAGGTAGGAGGACAGAGGGAGAGAGAGAATGGAAGGGAGGAGGACAGAGGGAAAGAGGGAGAGAGAGAATGGAATGGAGGAGGACAGAGGGAGAGAGAGGGAGAAAGAGAATGGAAGGTAGGAGGACAGAGGGAGAGAGAGGGAGAGAGAGAATGGAAGGTAGGAGGACAGAAGGAGAGAGAGGGAGAGAGAGAATGGAAGGTAGGAGGACAGAAGGAGAGAGAGGGAGAGAGAATGGAAGGTAGGAGGACATAGGGAGAGAGAAGGAGAGAGAGAATGGAAGGTAGGAGGACAGAGGGAGAGAGAGGGAGAGAGAGAATGGAAGGTAGGAGGACAGAGAGAGAGAGAGGGACAGAGAGAATGGAAGGTAGGAGGACAGAGGGAGAGAGAAGGAGAGAGAGCATAGGTGCTTATTTAAAGGGGAAATCAGCAGTTGTTGCATATATTTTGTACCAGTTGATTCTTGAAGAATTTAACTTATAAATGCCTCATGAGCTTAGTTTAACTGTCATACCCCATCAGAACCCAAAATATAAGCTTGTTTTACTCCAATGTTTGTAAACAAAGTAAATGTTAACAAACACTATAAACAGTAGCCTCAGAACATGGTTAAAACTATAATTTTGATATTATGGATGCTCAGTCCTTGCGTCCATAGCTCTGTCTATGAATTTTAGGGTGGTTACATCTCACCTGCCCCATTCCTCAGCTTTTTACCAAAAAAGGGGCGGGGATGTGCTTTATTATTGTTTCTACTGCTGATTGCCACTTAAATTTGTATTTTTATTGAACCTTTATTTAATTATGGTGTATGATATGAGTGCTGCCAATACTTCAGAACAAAGCAGGGTTCTTTCTCTGTGGCCGGCTGACTATGTTTAGGTTTTCTCTAGTCTCTGTGGCCGGCTGACTGTGTTGAGGTTTTCTCTGGTCTCTGTGGCCGGCTGACAGTGTTGAGGTTTTCTCTGGTCTGATGACAGCTGGCTTCTCTGGAACATGGCATGACTCTGCCCACAGCACACCACACCAGCCCTATGAATCACAGGAATCACTACAGACTCCTTAGGAGAATAACCACACTGCATCTCTACTGACACTCCAGGAGAATGAGCACAGGTCATTGGACCAATCACCACTGACGCTTGAGCAGAGGCATCATGGCTGATCAAATATGTATGCTGGCTCTTAGGTGAAATGAATCACAACCAACTTCCAATGAACCAGCGCATTACTCACCCACTGAACTACGCCACTCCACCTTTAGCCAAAGCCAAACGAGTAGCCCTATCTATGGTTCTCAAAGAGCTCCAGTATTGGTTAGATACACAAGCTGACTACCTAATATGTATGACATTTATTGGACTGGATCATTTATGGTTGAGAAAAGTGCAGTGTGTTGGCTGAATACAATCTGTTATTGTAGGATCAGTGTAGCTACTTGATTGCAAAAGAAATGTGGGCGTATGTCTCGCTCTGCAGCTCATAAAAAGGAAACCTCAGAAAATGTGCAGATGTAAACTCTGAGAAGAATAACACTGAGCCCCATAATAGAATCAGTGAGATCATGAAATGACTGATGAAAGAGATACAACAGCTACAGGAGAAACATGAGAACCTTTTGATTATCCCCAAAGGGTGCAGCTTAACACCCTCGCTGCCATACACAAACACACACACGCACACACACAAACACACACACACACGCATGCACACACGCACACACACACACACACACACACAGGTCCACATCTCTCTGACCATCCAGCCACTGCCCCTTGCCCCTTGCCTCGCCCCATCCCTCTAAGGGGCGCTAAAACTGGAGAAAACTACACCGCTCACTTCCTCTCCCTCCCTTCATTCACCTAGTGCTCCCACTCATGTCGTAACAACTAGTAAAGGTGTGAGAGTTTGACCCTCCCAGTAAAAGCCCCCGACTCCTCCAGACAGCTGCTATGTGTGTATGGCATGGCCACATCACATCACCCCCAGTGTACAGCTACAGCCCCTACAGTCCCAGTAACAGCTACAGCCCCTACAGTCCCAGTAACAGCTACAGCCCCTACAGTCCTAGTAACAGCTACAGCCCCTCACAGTCCCAGTGTACAGCTACAGCCCCTACAGTCCTAGTAACAGCTACAGCCCCTACAGTCCCAGTGTACAGCTACAGCCCCTAACAGTCCCAGTAACAGCTACAGCCCCTCACAGTCCCAGTGTACAGCTACAGCCCCTAACAGTCCCAGTAACAGCTACAGCCCAACACAGTCCCAGTGTACAGCTACAGCCCCTACAGTCCTAGTAACAGCTACAGCCCCTCACAGTCCCAGTGTACAGCTACAGCCCCTAACAGTCCCAGTAACAGATACAGCCCCTAACAGTCCCAGTAACAGCTACAGCCCCTCACAGTCCCAGTGTACAGCTACAGCCCCTAACAGTCCCAGTAACAGCTACAGCCCAACACAGTCCCAGTGTACAGCTACAGCCCCTACAGTCCTAGTAACAGCTACAGCCCCTCACAGTCCCAGTGTACAGCTACAGCCCCTAACAGTCCCAGTAACAGATACAGCCCCTAACAGTCCCAGTGTACAGCTACAGCCCCTAACAGTCCCAGTAACAGATACAGCCCCTAACAGTCCCAGTAACAGCTACAGCCCCTCACAGTCCCAGTAACAGCTACAGCCCATCACAGTCTCAGAGCAGAGTGGTCACTGGTCAGTCTGTTTACAATCAGGCTCGGATCCCTATCACCGGCCGTGGGACCAGTGTACAGCTACAGCCCCTACAGTCCCAGTAACAGCTACAGCCTCTCACAGTCCCAGTAACAGCTACAGCCCCTCACAGTCCCAGTGTACAGCTACAGCCCCTACAGTCCCAGTGTACAGCTACAGCCCCTCACAGTCCCAGTGTACAGCTACAGCCTCTTACAGTCCCAGTGTACAGCTACAGCCCCTCACAGTCCCAGTGTACAGCTACAGCCCCTCACAGTCCCAGTAACAGCTACAGCCCCTTACAGTCCCAGTAACAGCTATAGCCCCTACAGTCCCGGTAACAGCTACAGCCCCTTACAGTCCCGGTAACAGCTACAGCCCCTTACAGTCCCAATAACAGCTACAGCCCTTTACAGTCCCAGTAACAGCTACAGCCCCTACAGTCCCAGTAACAGCTACAGCCCCTTACAGTCCCAGTAACAGCTACAGCCCCTTACAGTCCCAGTAACAGCTACAGCCCCTACAATCCCAGTAACAGCTACAGCCCCTAACAGTCCCAGTAACAGCTACAGCCCCTACAGTCCCAGTAACAGCTACAGCCCCTACAATCCCAGTAACAGCTACAGCCCCTACAGTCCCAGTAACAGCTACAGCCCCTCACAGTCCCAGTAACAGCTACAGCCCCTCACAGTCACAGTAACAGCTACAGCCCCTATAGTCCCAGTAACAGCTACAGCCCCTTACAGTCCCAGTCCCAGTAACAGCTACAGCCCTGGAAAGTCCCAGTGTACAGCTACAGCCCCTCACAGTCCCAGTAACAGCTACAGCCCCTCACAGTCCCAGTAACAGCTACAGCCCCTACAGTCCCAGTGTACAGCTACAGCCCCTACAGTCCCAGTAACAGCTACAGCCCCTCACTATCCCAGTAACAGCTACAGCCCCTCACAGTCCCAGTAACAGCTACAGCCCCTCACAGTCCCAGTGTACAGCTACAGTCCCTTACAGTCTCAATGTACAGCTACAGCCCATTACAGTCCTAGTTACAGCTACAGCCCCTCACAGTCCCAGTGTACAGCTACAGCCCCTTACAGTCTCAGTGTACAGCTACAGCCCCTTACAGTCCAAGTAACACCTACAGCCCCTCACAGTCCCAGTAACAGCTACAGCCCTGGAAAGTCCCAGTGTACAGCTACAGCCCCTCACAGTTCCAGTAACAGCTACAGCCCCTCACAGTCCCAGTAACAGCTACAGCCCCTTACAGTCCCAGTGTACAGTCCCACACAGTCCCAGTAACAGCTACAGCCCCTCACAGTCCCAGTCCCAGTAACAGCTACAGCCCTGGAAAGTCCCAGTGTACAGCTACAGCCCCTCACAGTCCCAGTAACAGCTACAGCCCCTCACAGTCCCAGTAACAGCTACAGCCCCTAACAGTCCCAGTGTACAGCCCCACACAGTCCCAGTAACAGCTACAACTCCTCACAGTCCCAGTGTACAGCTACAGCCCCTCACAGTCCCAGTGTACAGCTACAGCCCCTCACAGTCCCCATGTACAGCTACAGCCCCTACAGTCCCAGTAACAGCTACATCCCCTACAGTCCTAGTAACAGCTACATCCCCTACAATCCCAGTGTACAGCTACAGCCCCTCACAGTCCCAGTGTACAGCTACAGCCCCTCACAGTCCCAGTGTACAGCTACAGCCCCTCACAGTCCCAGTGTACAGCTACAGCCCCTCACAGTCCCAGTAACAGCTACAGCCCCTCACAGTCCCCATGTACAGCTACAGCCCCTACAGTCCCAGTAACAGCTACATCCCCTACAATCCCAGTGTACAGCTACAGCCCCTCACAGTCCCAGTGTACAGCTACAGCCCCTCACAGTCCCAGTGTACAGCTACAGCCCCTCACAGTCCCAGTGTACAGCTACAGCCCCTCACAGTCCCAGTGTACAGCTACAGCCCCTCACAGTCCCAGTGTACAGCTACAGCCTCTTACAGTCCCAGTGTACAGCTACAGCCCCTCACAGTCCCAGTGTACAGCTACAGCCCCTCACAGTCCCAGTGTACAGCTACAGCCCCTCACAGTCCCAGTAACAGCTACAGCCCCTCACAGTCCCCATGTACAGCTACAGCCCCTACAGTCCCAGTAACAGCTACATCCCCTACAATCCCAGTGTACAGCTACAGCCCCTCACAGTCCCAGTGTACAGCTACAGCCCCTCACAGTCCCAGTGTACAGCTACAGCCCCTCACAGTCCCAGTGTACAGCTACAGCCCCTACAGTCCCAGTGTACAGCTACAGCCCCTCACAGTCCCAGTAGCAGCTACAGCCCATCACAGTCTCAGAGCAGAGTGGTCACTGGTCAGTCTGTTTACAATCAGGCTCGGGTCCCTATCACCGGCCGTGGGACCTGACCAGTTCATGTAATAATAATAATAATAATAATATATGTATTCTATATAGCATTGTTCATTACAAGTACAGTCTCAAAGTCGCTTCAAAAACAAAATAAACCAAAAATAATTGACCTAAACAAAGTTTGTGATCTGGCAATCTCAGTTAACAGTTCTGGGTCTCTGAGGGTTACCCTCCATCTATGCTCAGGTATTGTACATCTATGCTCAGGTATTGTACATCTATGCTCAGGTATTGTACATTGTACTGGTGGCATTCAGGGAAATGTTGAGATGTGTGTTGTCATGGTTATAACTGGGAAGTCACGTGGTGGTCCATAGAAATACATATGTTTATGGTATAGTAGTGTTGCTGTATGTATGCTTAAAATATTGATTTATTGGTGAGCGGCACATGACATGTACAATGTTCCAGTACACATTGGTATCTTTATTACAGTTTTTCTCAGTCGCTTTGGTGCATTTCTTAGATCAAAAGTGCAATTCTTGATACTACTTGTACAAATTCCAAATCATCTAGTCACTTGTGTACATCATTAAAGCAATTTCTTATTCCTTTGAACAAATTGCAATTGATAATGTACAAGTGTCAGCTTTTTTCCACATTATCAATTGCTCATGTCATGTTGATCAACATATAGTAGATGGTTCTCTGTTGAATAGTCTTACCCCTCAAAACATCTAGGCATTAGTTCCTTGCATAAGCCTTTACATGCAAAATTGTTGAACTATTTGTCATAAACTGTCAAGCATAGTTTTACACATTTCTATTAGACCTTTTGTACAAAAACGTGAATTGATGAATCGTGCAGGTGAAATTGACCCTCAATCATGAAGGAATGTAAAGTGTTAGTTCAACCAACAATCAACCAGTTGTCTAAATTGCTCAAAGGTGCATCTCATGAAGAATCAATTGGCAAGCATATATAGACAGACCACAACACAGAGTTGCAATTTTCCAATAATGGATGGACCAGGAAACGAATAGGGTCAACAGCCAAGAGGAGGAAGAAGAGGAGCAAGGATGCATGGTGGAAGGCAAAACAGAGGAAGAGGCAGAAGAGGACATAGGCGCATATCTGATGACATAAGGGCCACTATTGTAGACCATGTTGTCAATCATGGCCTTACAATGGCTGAGGCGGGTCGAAGGGTCGAAGAAAGCTAAGGTAACTGAGCTAAACGACTACCGCCCCGTAGCACTCACTTCCGTCATCATGAAGTGCTTTGAGAGACTAGTCAAGGACCATATCACCTCCACCCTACCTGATACCCTAGACCCACTCCAATTTGCTTACCGCCCAAATAGGTCCACAGACGATGCAATCTCAACCACACTGCACACTGCCCTAACCCATCTGGACAAGAGGAATACCTACGTGGGAATGCTGTTCATCGACTACAGCTCGGCATTCAACACCATAGTACCCTCCAAGCTCGTCATCAAGCTCGAGACCCTGGGTCTCGACCCCGCCCTGTGCAACTGGGTACTGGACTTCCTGACGGGCCGCCCCCAGGTGGTGAGGGTAGGCAACAACATCTCCTCCCCGCTGATCCTCAACACTGGGGCCCCACAAGGGTGCGTTCTGAGCCCTCTCCTGTACTCCCTGTTCACCCACGACTGCGTGGCCACGCACGCCTCCAACTCAATCATCAAGTTTGCGGACGACACAACAGTGGTAGGCTTGATTACCAACAACGACGAGACGGCCTATAGGGAGGAGGTGAGGGCCCTCGGAGTGTGGTGTCAGGAAAATAACCTCACACTCAACGTCAACAAAACTAAGGAGATGATTGTGGACTTCAGGAAACAGCAGAGGGAACACCCCCCCATCCACATCGATGGAACAGTAGTGGAGAGGGTAGCAAGTTTTAAGTTCCTCGGCATACACATCACAGACAAACTGAATTGGTCCACTCACACAGACAGCATCGTGAGGAAGGCGCAGCAGAGGCTGAAGAAATTCGGCTTGTCACCAAAAGCACTCACAAACTTCTACAGATGCACAATCGAGAGCATCCTGGCGGGCTGTATCACCGCCTGGTATGGCAACTGCACCGCCCTCAACCGTAAGGCTCTCCAGAGGGTAGTGAGGTCTGCACAACGCATCACCGGGGGCAAACTACCTGCCCTCCAGGACACCTACACCACCCGATGCTACAGGAAGGCCATAAAGATCATCAAGGACATCAACCACCCGAGCCACTGCCTGTTCACCCCGCTGTCATCCAGAAGGCGAGGTCAGTACAGGTGCATCAAAGCTGGGACCGAGAGACTGAAAAACAGCTTCTATCTCAAGGCCATCAGACTGTTAAACAGCCACCACTAACATTGAGTGGCTACTGCCAACACACTGTCAATGCCACTGACTCTACTCCAGCCACTTTAATCATGGGAATTGATGGGAAATGATGTAAATATATCACTAGCCACTTTAAACAATGCTACCTTATATAATGTTACTTACCCTACATTATTCATCTCATATGCATACGTAGATACTGTACTCTATATCATCGACTGCATCCTTATGTAATACATGTATCACTAGCCACTTTAACTATGCCACTTGGTTTACATACTCATCTCATATGTATATACTGTACTCGATATCATCTACTGTATCTTGCCTATGCTGCTCTGTACCATCACTCATTCATATATCCTTATGTACATATTCTTTATCCCCTTACATTGTGTATAAGACAGTAGTTTTTTTTGGAATTGTTAGTTAGATTACTTGTTCGTTATTACTGCATTGTCGGAACTAGAAGCACAAGCATTTCGCTACACTCGCATTAACATCTGCTAACCATGTGTATGTGACAAATAAATTTGATTTTATTTTATTTGATTTGATTTTACTCTATACAGATACATACTGCACCTTACATGCCCCCACCTGTATGTTTTACAGTAAAATGTGTGTTCGCATAGTTTTTGTCTATGTGAAAGCGTGCGATGCATCACTGCATTTTTCCCCACATAGGACTGCAAGATTACCTCAAACCGGTGGCAGAGGACGCCTTTTCACACCTCAACAGGAGGAGGCTATTTGCACCATGGTCCGAGCAAACAATGCCATGAGACTCAGGGAAATACAAAGGACCATTATAGAAGACAACGATGTCTTTGAAAACATCAATACGGTTAGCATCTCAACCATCGACAGGGTGCTGCATAGAAACCAGATGAGTATGAAACAGCTGTACCGTGTACCATTCCAAAGGAATGAGGACAGAGTTAAGGAGCTACGGTGCCAGTATGTACAGGTAAAACATATATCTATGTAACTACTTTACAGCAACATTTTATAGTGATACATAGTACAGTAAGCATAAACTGCACACATTTCCATTGCTGTGGAAGGATCATCTAATATATGTACATTTTATGTCACTCTTCCTTACCAAAACAAATTCAACTGTGTGTTCTAGCGTATAATGGAGTTGGAATCAAGTGAACCCTCTCACAACTTTGTATACGTGGATGAGGCTGGCTTCAACCTGACCAAATGCAGAAGGCGGGGTCGGAATATCATCGGTCACAGAGCTACTGTGGATTTGCCAGGCCAACGGGGAGGAAATATCACCATGTGTGCTGCTATTTCGGAGCATGGTGTCCTAACCCATATCCCCCTTATAGGGCCATACAACACCCAGCATCTACTCAACTTTTTAGAGACTCTCTACAGGGCTCTCATCCCTGATGATGAGAGGGGTCTGTTTAGAGAGGATTTGCCAAAGTATGTGGTCATTTGTGATAATGTGAGTTTCCATCGATCAAACATCATAAGGCAATGGTTTGTGACCCACCCGAGGATGCTCATAGAATTCCTCCCACCTTATTCACCATTCCTTAACCCAATTGAGGAGTTCTTTTCAGCATGGAGGTGGAAGGTGTACAATCGTCAGCCACACACACAGATGACCCTGCTGGCTGCAATGGATGCAGCATGTGAGGACATCACAGTAGACGCCTGCAGAGGATGGATAAGGCATTCCAAAAGATTCTTTCCACGTTGCATTGGAAGGGAAAATATCCGGTGTGATGTGGATGAGAATATTTGGGCCGACAGACAGGAACGTCTGGATGTGTAGAGACAGTACAACAGTGCTGCGGGCAAAGTTGTGCCTTAGGGGTGGTTTCCTGTGTTTCTTTCTAATTTAGTTTTTTTTCCTTTGTGCCCCTTGGGTTGTCCAGTCTCTTTCAATCAATAACCCACATACAGTAATATGTAAATAGTACTGTTGAAATTTATATATGCCATAGAAGTGCAGCCTTGTGCATTTTCAATACAGTAACTGTCATCCAAAATGTAGCCTAAGTTTACATCAGGTAATACTGTCAAAGTACATAGTTACATTGACAACATGCCTAAACATTTTGACGACCTTGTTCGTGAACAATGACTCAATGACTTATCATTCTGATGACACTGACATGATCATTGGCATGAATATTTACTTTTGAGAGATGTACTAAGGCTTTTTAGTGACTGACTAGCTTTAGAAACATATCTATTGTATATTGCAGTTTGTACAAATTGTTCAGAGAAATGCACTTATTATTTTCCACATGTTAGGGATGATGTGAAAAATGCACCAAAACGACTGAGAAAAACTGTAAGACCTACAGTATGTCACAGTCACTGGAAAACGCAGAAATACGTTTTGAACCGAAATATGGAAATTAGTGTTGTTATGTAACTAGTCCCTGTGTTTCCAAACCATTTTTCCTGTCTGTAAAATAGGTCAACAAATCTGTTCATTCCATGTTCTATCTGCAGCATGCTGAATGTCTCACGCTACTGAACTCACCCCTGGTGTCTCTGTGAGCTACATGTGAGCACGTTGCTAGGCAGACGGACACACGGACAGGCGGACAGGCGGACAGGCGGACAGACGGACAGGCAGACAGACAGACAGGCAGACAGGCGGACAGACGGACAGACGGACAGGAAGACAGACAGGCAGGAAGACAGACAGACAGACAGACAGACAGACAGACAGACGGACAGACGGACAGACGGACAGGCGGACAGGCGGACAGACGGACAGGCGGACAGGCGGACAGACGGACAGGCGGACAGGCGGACAGGCCGACAGGCAGACAGGCAGACAGACAGACAGACAGACAGACAGGCAGACAGGCAGACAGAGTGATCGTGGCTTCAGACAGGCAGAGTGATCGTGGCAGACAGGCAGAGTGATCGTGGCAGGGCCATATGTAGGAGCAGTAGCAGACACAGCAGAGAGAGGTCAGGGGTCAGGGAGGGTTTGGGTTTCCTGCTCACAGCCTCCTGTAGAGCCCAGTCAGAACCCTTCCTCCACCACCCCACAGCCCCAGCTCCCTCCCAAGGAACAATATTAGTGTTGAAGCAGCATGGGGAGGATAGGGGAAAGAAGGAGGGAGAGGGGGATTTCTCTTCCTCTTCTGTCTGAGCCGTGGCCATGATACTGGGTTGGGTTCCAGAGGAGCGACACACAGAGGAAAGAGGCACATCCATTCTCTATACTCCTCCACTACCGGACATGCAGAAGCTCCTCGTGTTCAACCACACATGAACAGACATCTGTGGAAGGGCATGTACGTAACAGCATCTGTCTGGGTGTGTACGTTTGTGCGATTGTGTGTGTGTGTGTGGTGAGAGAGGCGCTCTTTTTATAAACACATCAGTCGGGCTGACACAGCACAGCGGGGTTAGAGAGAGCTGGAGAGAGCCACGACATAGGCCTCATAAAAAATCACTTCTAATTTATTTCCCCCCAAATTGGAAAGTGTACGCTCACACCTGACTAAATCATCATGCATCAACTAGAGACGGCCCCCTACTGCACACAGGCGAAACCCAAGCCCAGCTTTGCTGCGCAGCCCGAGTCTGCGAGGTAGAGAAAACATACGGACACAGTCCTTAATGGTTTCTGCAGATGTGCTGCTCCTGATAGCCGCCTGGCCCCCACTATTCAACTTGACTTTATCAAATTTGTCATCTCACCCTTTTTTCCTGGCTGGTGTGGCCTCGGAATGCCCTCGGACTCTCTCCGTCTCACCCTCTCTCATAGTTATTTCCCTCTCTCACCCCCCTTCCCTGGATGTTCCTCCTTCCATCTCATCTGTCACTTGCAGGCAAATTGGCACACTATCTCTCTCTCTCTCTCTCTCTCTCCCTCTCTCTCTCTCTCTTTCTTTCTGCCCTCCATAGTGTCTCTCTGGGGTCCCACCCCCTGGCCCTAATGTGGAACATACATATTATTATTCGGCATTAGCACGGCTATCATAAACTTGACAAACACTAAACAAACAATGCAGGTGGACTTTCAAGCTGGGGTGTCGGGGGAGGCCGGGGGCAGAGGGCTGGGAGGACCAAAGTGATGTCACTCCTACACCACTGCACTGGGGCCCACGGGAGACCCCTGGGGAACACAGCGGAGGTCCACCCAGGCAGACATGCACCCAAGTAGAGCCTAGCTGAAACACACTATCACACACAGAACCGCCCTGCCCTAATTATGCATTAGGAATATGCAGTACTTGCAGACTCGTCAAAAGCTGCAGAGCTGAGAACAGTTAGCAGATAAGCCATACATGTTAACACTAAACTCTGACGTGACCTTGACCCAAACCATGGCTTAACGTCACTATCTAATGAAAATCTCTGAGCTGGGAGTTAACACACAAACAGAAGAACAATCTTCTGAGCTTATCAAACAAAAACACAGAGGAGAAAAAGAGTGGGGGAGTAGGACAGACAGAGGAGAGAGAGCAGTCAGTCGTGCACACAGCGAGCACTCATACAAACTGTCACATACACACAGGTACAAAGAGGAACACACAAGCACACCCACATACGCACGCTTACACAAATATGCATACATGCACACACACACACACACACACACACACACACACACACACACACACACACACACACTCAAATCAAAAACAGATAATAAACAAAGAGACAAAAATCCAAACAGATGACATTTATGTACTTTGGAACGACACACCAGAGAAATCATCTGTATGTTATGATACTGTTCCAAATAGCTCATAGAGTTGGCTCCAGGTGTCACTGTCTGTATGGGTGTATTACAGGGGGTGGTGAAAGAGGTGGGAGATGGGGTACAAGATGGTGCCGACGGAGAAGGCCGACATCTTACGAGTTCCAACTCGACTTTGAAATGTATTGACTTTTTGTGTTTATCTTTATTTATTTTTGGTACAGAAAGTTCATACTATTATCACATATGACCGCCAAGCACTTTTGGACGTCAGATCGACAGTTACTAACCTTGATTTCGACTTCAAATCCGACTTCAACTCCGACTCAGATGTTCCCTTGTTCACACCGGACCCTATTCCTTTCTTCATGGGCTACCAAAACGCTGCAGGCATAGCTGCAGTAGATGGGCTGGCGTTCTGGTGAGAAAATTGTCCGGCTCTCCCCTCCGTTTAATTGGCAAAGGTCCAGTCACTCAGGAATAAGATGGATACAAGAGGATCCTATCAGAGAGACTTGAAAAGCTGCAATATTATATGCCTTGCAGAGACGTGATTGGCTGAATCTAAGAACATGGCACTCAGTGGTTTATCCATGCAGCAGCACAATTGGACGACATTGGCCTCGGGTGTGCATTTTCATAAAGAGGAGGGGTGTGCCTTTTCATAAACAACAACTGATGCGCTGCTTCCAGTGTGAAGGAAATCTCTAGCTTTTGCTCAACTGATATAGAATACCTCATGGTAAGATGCAGACCTTTTTATCTACCAAGAGCATTCTCATGTGTAATTATCACTGCTGTCTACATCCCTCCACAAGCCAACACCAATTGTCACTCAACAAACTGCTTGGGGTGATAAACAAACAGGAAACCTCACACCCAGAGGCAGAGACTTTAAACGTTCTACCAACACGTCTCCTGCGCCACTCGGAGCGCTAAAACTCTAGACCACTTCTATTCTACCCACAGAAATGCATACTATGCCCTCCCTCGCCCTCCCTTTGGCAAATCAGACCACGACTCTATCCTCCTGCTTCCTGTTTACAAACAAAAGCTCAAACCAGAAATACCAGTGACATGCTAAATACGGAAGTGGTCCAAGGAAGCAGGTCCGAGGCTACAAGACTGTTTTGCTAGTACAGACTGGGATATGTTCCAGGATTCGTCCGATAGCATTGAGGAGTTTACCACAATAGTCACAGGCTTCATCAATAAATGCATAGACTACATCCTCCCCACAGTGACTATAGAAAGTATCCAAACCAAAAACCATGGATTACAGGCAGTATCCGCAAAAAGGCTAGAGCTACAGCTTACAAGGAATGGGACATGAACGCATACAAGAAAGTCCATTACGACCTTTGACGAGACATCAAATATCAAAAAGGAATATATAGGAGGAAGGTGGAATCCTATTACACTGGCTTCGACGCTCGTCGGATGTGGCAAGGCTTGCAGATGATAATGGATTACAAAGAGAAACCCAGCCGTGAGATGCACAGTGACGCAGAACTCCCAAACGAGCTAAATGCCTTTTATGCTCGCTTCGAGAAAAACAACACAGTCTTGTATGAAAGCCCCTGTTGTTCAGGATGACTGTGTGATCTCGCTCTCCGTGGCCAATGCGTGTTCTCAGAGCTTGCAGAAACCAGCTGCCAAGTGTCTTTACAGACATTTTCAATCTCTCCTTGTCCCAGTCTGTAATCCCAACATGTTTCAAGCCGACCACCATTGTCCCTGTTCCCAAGAACTCCAAGGTAACCTGCCTAAATGACTATCGCCCTCTAGCACACACATCTGTCATTATAAAGGGCTTTGAAAGACTGGTCTTAACTCACATCAACACCCTTATCCCAGACACCCTGGACTCACTCCAATTCGCATACCACCTCAACAGATCCACAGATGGAGCAATCGCAATTGCACTTCCCACTGCCCTCTTCCACCTGGACAACAGAGAAATAATTCTGTGAGAATGCTGTCCATAAAATACAGCTTAGCATTCGTTCAACACCATAGTCCTCTACAAGCTCATCACTAAGCTCGGGACCCTGGGATTAAACACCTCCCTCTGCAACTGGATCCTCGACTTCCTGACGGGCCGACACCAGGGGGTGAGCGTAGGCAACAACACCTCTGCCACGCTGACCCTCAACACAAAGGCCCCTCAGGGGTGTGTGCTTAGTCCCCTCCTGTACTCCCTGTTCACCCACGACTCCAACAGTCCACGCACGACTCAAACACCATCTTCAAGTTTGCTCATGACATGACGGTGGTAGGCCTGATCACCGACGGCCATGAGACAGCCTACAGGGAGGAGGTCAAAGACTTGACAGTGTGGTGCCATGACAACAACCTCTCCTTCAAGTAAGACCAAGGAGCTGATCGTGGACGGCAGGAGAAAGAGGGAGAGCACACCCCCATCCACATTGACGGGGCTGTAGTGGAGCGGGTTGAGAGCTCCTTCTTGTCCACATCACTAAGCACTTAACATCAAATCAAATCAAAGTTTATTGGTCGCTTACACAGTTTAGCAAATGTTATAGCATGTGCAGCGAAATGCTTGTGTTACTAGATCCTAACAATGCAGTAAACATGGTCCACACACACCCGCACAGTCATGAAGAGGGCACAACAGTCTCTTCCCCCTCAGGAGGCTGAAAAGATTTGGCATGGGCCCTTGGATCCTCAAAGTTTTCTACAGCTGCACAATCAGGAGAATATTGACTGGCTGCATCACTGCTTGTTATGGCAAATGCTCCGCTTTTGACTGCAAAGTGCTACAGAGGGAGGTGCGGACTGCCTAGGGTGTAAGCTCCTTGCCATATAGGACATCTATATCAGCTGGTGTCAGAGGAATTGAAAGGAAGGCCTGCAGTGGCAAGACATAGGTAGAAGTGTGTGTGTGTACATGTATGGAGGAGACCTGGATGTATCTTTGCGCTTTCTCTCTCTCGCTCTCTCGCTCATCCTCCCCGGGATAGGTCTCTGGGATGAATAACTATCTCTGCAGGCCCTCACCAGATGTTAAACTCTGTATAACCCATGGCAGGCTAATCCAGACAGCTCCCTGAGCCTGCCTGCATCACGTCTCCCCTGCCTGACCCTCTATCTATTCCCACTGGCACCCTCACTTCCCTGTGTCCATAAGAGCCCATGATGTCATAAGACCTGTTTATACCTGGTTCTAACATGCATCCTTTGCCCCGATCTTGTCCACATTTTGATTGTGCCCACAGCTTTGGACAAGTGTAGACGATTGTGATCAGATCGCCCTGACAACCTCCAGAGATTGTCAGACACGTATTGTGTAGATGGATCTGTACAGTGAAACTATTTAAATCATCAATACTAAATTGTCATACTTGAGTAAAAGTAAAGATACCTTAACAGAAAATTACTCAAGTAAAAGTGAAATTTACCCGGTAAATTGCTACTTGAGTAAAGTCTAAAAGTATCTGGCTTTAAATGTACTTAAGTACAGTGGTAGAAAAAGTACTCAATTGTCATAGTTGAGTAAAAGTACAAAGTAAAAGTAAATGCTATACATCAAATTCCTTATATTTAGCAAACCAGACGGCACGATTTTCGTATTATTACTAAATACGAACCAACAATCAG
Organism: Oncorhynchus kisutch; assembly: GCF_002021735.2. Taxonomy (NCBI): domain Eukaryota; kingdom Metazoa; phylum Chordata; class Actinopteri; order Salmoniformes; family Salmonidae; genus Oncorhynchus; species Oncorhynchus kisutch. The sequence goes on from NC_034186.2 coordinate 33,954,096, forward strand.
ACATAATTTACAAACACAGTATTTGTGTTTTGTGAGTCCACCAGATCAGAGGCAGTAGGGATGTAAAAGCGTTATATTGATAGGTGCCCTAATTCAGTTCTGCTTGAGCATTCTAAATGTAATGAGTAATTTTAGGTGTCAGGGAAAATGTACGGAGTAAAAAGTACATTATTTTCATTAGGAATGTAGTGGAGTAAAAGTAAAAGTTCTCAAAAATATAAAAGTAAAGTACAGATATCCCCCAAAAACGACTTAAGTAGTACTTCAAATGATTTTTTATTAAGTTCTTTACACCACTGCTATTCGACGTCACCATACCACCCTCTGCCCTGCAAACAGGGGGTGACAGAGTAGTGAGGCTCAGTGTGTGTGGACGTTGACGTTCCACCAGTCAACAGACTCAGTAGCCCTATTCCCTATCCAGCCATCCCCATGTGTATGTATAGTAATCCTGGGCTCAGGGCAGGTGAGACCCTGCGGTATGTTATGTGTTATGTAATGAATGAGGACATCATCCATCAATGCAATGCTCTAGGATGGCGCTGAACTGTGACACACTATATTAGGGCTAACATGAGATGATCCATCTCTGGTGTTTTTAGCTGATGTTTCTGATGAGCGTTAGTGACAGGGGACACGTTTTCGAAAGTCCAATAAGAAAGTCCAACTCGATTTTTTTCAAATTTAGGCTCTGGAGACTTTTCAAATCATTTATCATGATAATGATCAGCGCAAAGCTAACAACAAACAAGCCATCGGACAAACAAACAAACAAACCAAACGATAGACCGACAGAGTGACGTCTGAGTTCAGCTCAGGCTCAGTGGTGATCAATCAGAGTAACACGAGCAGAGTGATCAGTGATCACACCAAGGCCTGCTGATTGGTGTGTGATGAATGATCCAGTGGGTCCCCTGGCCAGCGCCAGTATGCTGCAGGCTGCAGGGACGTAACTAAAGCCCGGCCAACAAAATACGCGGCCATGTTCAAAGGCCTGTTTGTGTTATTACAGCTTGCCCAGCTGCTCAGAACAGACAAACACTTAGTGCTCCGAGATACAGACCTCCCACCCCAGCACACCCTAGCCCAAAACTCTGGACACTCCTTAGCAGCTGCCCAGGGATGGACAAGTAAACACACACAGAGAGACAAGTGTCACTCCAAAGAGCAGGAAACTGTTTTTTTCTGTGTGATGGATAATAAAGAGTATATTTCTTAGAAAATTTCTCCATTAGAAAAGCATTTCCGGTCTGTGTTTTCCTCTCATTTCCTCTCACACACCCTCTCTCCCTCTCTCGTATTTCAGCCAGTAATTCTGTACCATTCAGGTCCAGAGGTGAGCAGAGGGGCATTTGCCCCGTCTGTCTTTCCCTGTGCTAGCTGGGCCTGTAGCCACGAGAGAGAGAGAGAGAGAGAGAGAGTGAGAGAGAGAGAGAGAGAGAGAGAGGTCCTTCAGACATGTACACACATGCACCTTCACACCTTCACACATGCACACACACACATACACACACACACACACGCACATACACACACACACACAAACACACTTCTACCTACAAGTCTTGCCATTGCAGGTTGTCTAAAAATGGCTCCCTCAAATGTGCTGATTAAGTTCTGAGTAAACTAAATCTCCCTACCTCTCTCCTCTTCTCCTCCTCCTCTCGTCATCCTGCTCTCTCCCTCCCTGTGTGCCTGTATGTAACATCAGTAAAGCTGTCAGCCGGCCCAGCCAAGGTAAACAGCCCAGCGCTAGGTTCAGGGGTGATGGGGGCCGGGATCTTTTTCCTAAAGAACCCAGGGACCCCTGGAGGCTCCTGGCTGGGGCCGGGGAGGGGCTGAGGGGGGAAGACGATCCCCTCAATTGCCCCCACAGTAACACACTGGCCAGTCTCTCCCCCTGATCTGCATCTGTGTACACAACCCTCTCAACAGGATCCCCTTCACACGTACACACACACTCACTCATTCATTCACTTGCAGGCCTTTCTCCCTATATCAGCCCTGGGTCAACACAAAATGCCAACACACACATGCACGTGAACACACGCAGACACTTGCACAATTTTTTATTGTGTACTAAGATAAATGTCGTAAAATGTGTCACCATACAAGCATTTGCTTTCAGGCGAAACTCTAATGGAAACATGGAACTGTGTTGGTGGCGAACTCCGCCTGCAGGTAATCCACACAGCAAAGATAGAGGGAGGAAGAGAGATGGGAGAGAGGGAGGAAAAGAGCAGTGACATCACTCACCCAGGAGTGACCCGTCTCCAGCCCTCATAAGCAGCTCCCACAGAGGCAGCAGAGAGAGGGGAGAGAGATGGAGACCTTCCAGGAGCTGCAAATCAGACAGAGCAGCACTAAAACTGAACAACTGTAGGGAGGGAGATAAAGAAGCAGGGGAGAGAGGGGGGTAGAGGACAACAGAAAGAGGGAAGAGAAGAGTGGTGTGAGGGAGAAAGATATGGGAAAGAAGGAGAAAGAGAAAGAGAAAGAGAAAGAGAAAGAGAAAGAGAAAGAGAAAGAGAAAGAGAAAGAGAAAGAGAAAGAGAAAGAGAAAGAGAAAGAGAAAGAGAAAGAGAAAGAGAGAGAAAGAGAGAAAGAGAGAGAGAAAGAGAGAAAGAGAAAGAGAGAAAGAGAGAAAGAGAGAGAGAGAGAGAGAGAGAGAGAGAGAGAGAGAGAGAGAGAGAAAGAAAGAAAGAAAGAAAGAAAGAAAGAAAGAAAGAAAGAAAGAAAGAAAGAAAGAAAGAAAGAAAGAAAGAAAGAAAGAAAGAGAGAGAGAAAGAGAGAGGGAGAGAGAAAGAGAGAGGGAGAGAGAGAGAGAGGGTTTAGAAGAAAGGGGGCTCTAGGCAGTCATGCCAGGAAAAGCATGTAGAATTGAATTAGGGGAGCAAGCAGAGGAAAGCAAGAGAGGAAAGGAGGGGTGTGAGGAGGAAGAGGAGGACCATTACCATTTCAACATCAGCCGTTACATCCCCTGAGGCTGAAAAATCTGTCCAGAAAGAGAGGAAATGGTACCGGCACGGATGGAATGATGGAGAAGGAGAGATAGGGACTGAGTCTGGGAAACCCTGCTGTACAGTGGCAGAAATACAAAGGCCAATCAGAAAGAAAAAGAAATGTGGTGAAAGAGAGAGAGAGGGATGTAGAAAGAGAGATAGAAAAGAGGCAGGGATATATATTTAGATCTATGAGACTACACAAAGAGACCACTAGAGACCCAGCCCTCCAGCACAAGCTTTCTAGCTCCAGCCATCCAGCTTCAGCCCTCCAGCCCTCCAGTCCTTCAGCACCAAACCGCCAGCACGAGGACCAGCCCTTCAGCCCTGGGCTTCCTGTCCCTGCTCCTCATCAATCTTGGCCAGCCACAATGGCCCGTGACATCGCCAAGCAGGGCAATGAGGAAGACAAACAGCCCCCCCTCCCCTCCCCGTGCGGCATCGCCCCGCTCCGCCAGGCCCCACTCCGCCGGGCCCCACTCTGCCAGGTCCAGCTCTCACCCGGCCTGGCCCATCACACCACATCCTCCCAACGCACACATCCCCAGGACAAACTTCCTGCTCCCAACCCAAACACTGGAGGAATGACAGGGGAGAGAATGAGAGGTGCAGGGGAAAAAAGGGATGAAGGAGAAAAACTGGAGACAGAAAGCAAATGAGAGAGAGACTGCCTGGGTGGGCACAGAAAGAGAAAAGTTTGGGAATGGAGAGAAGGATGTATAGGGACAGAAGAGAGGTAGGCTGTCAGTCTGTGTAGTTTCTTCCTTTGACCTACTCATACTGAAAAACTCTGGACAATAAAAATAATAATAATTTATTACATTTGTAAATCACTTTTTATTATACAAGAATACTCTCTTAAGTGCATAAAATAAAACAAAAAATTGAAAAATTGTCACAAAATTAAATATATATATATATATAATGTGCAACAATTTCAAAGATTTTACTGAGTTACAGTTCATGTAAGGTAATGAATTGAAATAAATTAATTATGCCCTAATCTATGGATTTCACATGACTTGGTAGGGGCGCAGCCATGGGTGGACCAGGCCCAGCCAATCAGAAGGAGTTTTTCCGGGCCTATCCAGTGGCGCAGTGGTCTAAGGCTGTGCCACTAGAGATCCTGGTTCGAGTCCAGTCTCTGTCGCAGCCGGCCGCGACCGGGAGACCCATGAAGTGGTGCACAATTGCCCAGCGTCGTCCCGTTTAGGGGAGGGTTTGGCCAGTCGTGATGTCCTTGTCCCATCGCGCTCTAGCGACTCCTGTGGTGGGCCGGACGCAGTGCACGCTGACACGGTTGTCAGGTGTCCATGTTTCCTCTGGAAACCACTGGCTTCTGAGTTAAGTGGGCATTGTGTCAACAAGCCGTGCGGCTTGGCAGGGCCGTGTTTCAGAGGACACACGGCACTCGACCTTCGCCTCTCCCGAGACCATACGGGAGTTGCAACGATGGGATAAGACTGTAACTACCGATTGGAAATTCAGGAGAAAAGAGGGGTAAACAAATATATACATAAATAAAAAAATTAAAAAATTAAATGACAAGATTTTCTCACAAAATACTAATCTCCCTCTCGGACAATCCCGCAGGTGGGGTCCTGGACTGGCATGGTCTCGGTCTGCAGTTGTGAGGCCGGTTGGACATACTGCCATATTCTCTAAAACGACGTTGGATGTGGCTTATGATAGAGAAATGAACATTAAGTTCTCTGGCGCCAGCTCTGTTGGACATTCCTGCAGTCAGCATGCCAATTGCATGCTCCCTCAAAACTTGAGACATCTGTGGTTTTGTGTTGTGTGACAAAATGGCACATTTTAGAGTGGCCTTTTATTGTCCCCAGCACAAGTTGCACCTGGGTAATGATCATGCTGTTAAATCAGCTTCTTGATATGCCACACCCCTCAGGTGGATTGATTATCTTGGAAAAGGAGAAATGCTCACTAGCAGGGATGTAAACAAATTTGTGCACAAAAATGTAGAGAAATTAGCTTTTTGTACATTTTGTTTAATTCAGCTCATGAAACATGGGATAAACACTTTACATGTTGCATTTATATTTGTTTTCAGTATACAGTGCATTCGGAAAGTATTCAGACCACTTCACTTATGCACGTTTTGTTACGTTACAGCCTTATTCTAAAACTGATTAAATAGATTTTTTCCCTCATCAATACAGTACCCCATAAATTTTTTTATTTTTAGAAAAGACACCTAAAGACTCTCAGACCATGAGAATCAAGATTCTCTAGTCTGATGAAACCAAGATTGAACTCTTTGACCTGAATGCTAAGCGAAATGTCTGGAGGAAACCTGGCACCATCCTTATGGTGAAGCATGGTGGTGGCAGCATCATGCTGTTGAGTTTGAGTTTATTTTTATTTTTACAGGGACAGTGCACATTAATCAACATTTCAGTAAAAGTGCCGGTTTTAGCCAACCGGCTAATTTTCAACCGCAGTCCCTGGGCAGGTTATTAAAAACAATTACAATATAAACAATAGCAACATAGAACAAGCAAGACATAGCAACATAGGACAAGCAAGACGTAGCATACAGACAGAGCAACATAGGACAAGCAAGACATAGCATACAGACAGAGCAACATAGGACAAGCAAGACGTAGCATACAGACAGAGCAACATAGAACAAGCAAGACATAGCATACAGACAGAGCAACATAGGACAAGCAAGACGTAGCATACAGACAGAGCAACATAGAACAAGCAAGACATAGCATACAGACATAGCAACATAGGACAAGCAAGACATAGCATACAGACAGAGCAACATAGGACAAGCAAGACGTAGCATACAGACAGAGCAGCATAAAACAAAAAGCAGCAAGACAAAATTCATAAAAGCAACAAAGTGTTTCCACACCTCACAAGCTACAGACAACAGACAACATGGAGAGTGGCAACACACAGCTAGGGACCATGTTCACAAATCTGATTGACCTTTAGCCATGTCTTCAAGCATTTTGTGAAAGTGTGATATGTGGTGCAGTTATGTGTGTCTGATGGCAGTGTATTCCAGACATGGGAAGCTCTCACTGAGAATGCAGATTTACTAAAGGTGCTTTTCCTTAGGGGAACTATACAGTCACCTCTCATGGCAGACCTTGTGGATCTGCTGCCATATGTCTGGGTTTTCTGTTTAACAAAAATATTGAGTGGAGGGGGAGCCAGGCCATTGAGGATCTTGAATACAAGACATGCGTCAGTGTATTGCACAAGATTTTCCCAACTCAAGAGCTCATGCTTTCTAAGGATGTGACAATGATGATGGCTATTGGGCTTCCTATCAAGCACTTTGAGAGCCTGTTTGTAGACAGACAATGTGGGGATGTTTTTTAGCAGCAGGGACTGGGAGACTGGTCAGGGTTGAGGGAAAGATGAACAGAGCAAAGAACAGAGAGATCCTTGATGAAAACCTGCTCCAAAGCGTTCAGGACCTCAGACTGGGCCGGAGGTTCATTTTCCAACAGGACAACAACCCTAAGCACACAGCCAAGACAATTCAGGAGTGGCTTTGGGACAAGTCCGTGAATGTCCTGGAGTGGTCCAGCCAGTGCCTGGACTTGAACCCGATCAAACATTTCTGGAGAGACCTGAAAACAGCTGTGCAGCGACGCTCCCCATCCAACCTGACAGAGCTTGAGAGGATCTGCAGAGAGGAATGGGAGAAACACTCTAAATACAGGTGTGCTAAGCTTGTAGCGTCATACCCAAGATGACTCGAGGTTGTAATATCTACCAAAAGTGCTCGAAACAAAGTACTGTGACATTTCATTTTTTTATCCTTTATATATTTGCAAAAATGTCAAAAAAAACTGTTTTTGCTATGTCATTATGGGGTACTGTGTGTAGATTGATGAGGGAAAAAACTGTTTAATCCATTTTAGAATAAGGCTGTAAAGTAACAAAATTTGGAAAAACTCATGGGGTCTAATACTTTCCAATTACACTATATATACAGTTGAAGTCAGAAGTTTACATACACTTAGGTTGCAGTCATTAAAACTCGTTATTCAACCCATCCACAATTTAAAACAAATTATAGTTTTGGCAAGTCAGTTAGGATATCTACTTTGTGCATGACACAAGTAATTTTACCAACAATTGTTTACAAACAGATTATTTCACTTATAATTCACTGTATCACAATTCCAGTGGGTCAGAAGTTTACGTACACTAAGCTGACTGCCTTTAAACAGCTTGGAAAAATCCAGAAAATTATGTCATGGCTTTAGTCAATTGGATGTGTACCTGTGGATGTGTTTCAAGGCCTACCTTCAAACTCAGTGCCTCTTTGCTTGACATCCTGGGAAAATCTAAAGAAATCAGCCAAAAATTGTAGACCTCCACAAGTCTGGTTCATCCTTGGGGGCAATTTCCAAATGCCTGAAGGTACCACGTTCATCTGTACAAACAATGGTACACAAGTATAAACACCATGGGACCACGCAGCCATCATACCGCTCAGGAAGGAGACGCGTTCTGTCTCCTAGAGATTAACTACTTTGGTGCGAAAAGTGCAAATCAATCCCAGAACAACAGCAAAGGACTTTGTGAAGATGCTGGAGGAAACAGGTACAAAAGCATCTATATCCACAGTAAAACGAGTCCTATATCGACATAACCTGAAAGGCCACTCAGCAAGGAAGAAGCAACTGCTCAAAAACCTCCATAAAAAGACAGACTACGGTTTGCAATTGCAGATGGGGACAAAGATCATACTTTTTGGAGAAATGTCCTCTGGTCTGATGAAACAAAAATAGAACTGTTTGGCCATAATGACCATCGTTATGTTTGGAGGAAAAGGGGGAGGCTTGCAAACTGAAGAACATCATCCCAACCGCGAAGCACGGGGGTGGCAGCATCATGTTGTGGGCGTGATTTGCTGCAGGAGGGTCTGGTGCACTTCCTAAAATCGATGGCATCGTGAAGTAGGAAAATTGTGTGGATATATTGAAGCAACATCTGAAGACATCAGTCAGGAAGTTAAAGCTTGGTCGCAAATGGGTCTTCCAAATGGACAATGACCCCAAGCATACTTCCAAAGTTGTGGCAAAATGGCTTAAGGACAACAAAGTCAAGGTATTGGAGTGGCCATCACAAAGCCCTGACCTCAATCCTATAGAAAATTTGCGGGCAGAACTGAAAAAGCGTGTGCGAGCGAGGAGGCCTACAAACCTGACTCAGTTACACCAGCTCTGTCAAGAGGAATGGGCCAAAATTCACCCAATTTATTGTGGGAAGCTTGTGGAAGGCTACCTGAAACTTTTGACCCAAGTTAAACAATTTAAAGGCAATGCTACCAAATACTGATTGAGTAAACTTATTATGTAAACTTCTGACCCACTGATGAAATGTGATGAAATAAATAATTCTCTCTAATATTATTCTGACATCGCTTCATTCCAGGGTTTTTCTTTAGTTTAACTATTTTCTATTTTTACTATTTTTTTTTAACTCTTAATTTTTAAAGTCAATTCTTTGAGGGACAGGTATCCAATGCAGCTCCACAAGGATGGGGGTGATCTGGGCATACTTTTGGGTTTTGACTAAATCCTTGCGGCACTGTTTAGATGAGCTGTAATTTGTGAATTGAATTTGCAGGCAGATACCCCAAGTACTGTGTTCCCCTAATCAATTCTGGAGAAAATCAATGAATGGATGAGCTTTTCTGTGTCAGACGTGGTGAGAGAGGGTCTTCGGCGGGAGATGTTCTTCAGGTGAAGGAATTAAGTTTTACAGACGTGTAATAGGGGCATTGAAGGAGAGAGTAGAAGGAGAGAGTAGGGTTGAATTTCACATCCAAGTTATTAATGACTGAGGAGAGGGGAATGGTATGGCCATCTATGGCAGGGAGGATGTTAGTGATCTGCTGTGGGGTGCCTATCAGCATTGCCTCTGTCTTATTGCTGTTGAGTTGGAGGAAGATGTATTCATCAATGAGCTCTGCACTCAGAGTGGCCTAAGATATCCTTACCATCCCAAAGGCTCAATGCTAAAATAAGGATATTTGTACTCAATTATCCTATTTGTGGTCCTACTCACACACTGAGAACACACAGCCCTGTGATGTCTACTCTCCTATTCTTTCTCTCCCTCCTCTCTGCATCTGCAGCATCTAAACACCTCCACTTAACCTCAATTTTTCTGCTCCTTACCATCCCCCCAACACTTCAGCCTCCTCTCTCAATCCATCTATTCATTCATCCATTCCCATCAGAAAAAACTCCTCACTGAAATGACTCTGAGCATTAATAATGAGGAGCATTATGACCCCCCACCACACATATACACACACACACACACGACCAGATGCCCCTCCACACTGCTGTTGAGGCTGCAATCTCAGGCCACTTCACCTCTGTATCAGCCATTCACCACAGATGCCATTGTTCCCCTACAGCTCTTATTTCTTTATCTACATTTTTTTCTCTCTAAATAAGAAGCATTAGAGTGGCCTTGTCATCTTTCCCCCTTTTACTCTCTTTAGCTTTGAACTTGGGAGCTTACCACCGCAACCCTCTTCAAAACCAGGCATGTCACACGCACACAACACCATTTATGATACCTCACCGCCATCTTGTTCAATGCGCTTAGAAATACGTTGAATTGGTGCTAATAGGGCAGACACAGGTGTGTAACACACACACACAAACACACGTGCACACGTACAGCAGTCATTATTTTGTGTTATTATGTGGATCCAGCAGGATGAATAACAGCAACGGAAAGAGGAGGTGAACAGAGAAGAGATCTCACTCTGGGAATGACAGACATTGCGCCCCCCTCTCTCCCTTTCCAACTGCATAACAAGTGTTAGCCCAGGAGTCTAGTTCGATCAGCCACACAAAAGAAGGATATTGATCTGTGTGTGTATAATGTGTCTGTGTACGTCTGCATGTGTGGCCTACGTGTCTTTGCAGCTTCCACTGTCATATGACCTATCCTGCCAACATCCACTCCTGCATAAATACATATGGCCTACACAAACCCTGTGACTCAAAGATGCTTTACTTTTGGCTCCAGGTGGGACATTTTAGACTTTCCTTGCAGATTATAGCTAACATGCACTAATTATAGCCTGTTGTCTCTCTGAGGTAAGCCAGGCTTGCATTCATAAATCATCCATTCAATCTCTTCAAGGCTTTTCGTTGGATCTGGCTTCATGGAATTGATACAAACAGTGGTGGTGTAGATCAAAACAGCTTTTCCTAACTTCCTATCATTGAAAACTCCAACAAGAATGTAATTCAAATTGACTTCAAACATGTTTTGTCTGACTGCACACATTTTTCGCAAGGTGCTGAACCACATAAAAAGTGCTCTTGAGTCTTGTCAAACCTCTGCTTCTTGAAAACAACTGGATATATTTAGGCCAGCTGACACACTTCACATGTCTAAACCAGGACATGCTAGCTGCAGAAGAGGGGGTTGCTGCCACTTCACACAATGCCAAAGCAGACCCTGTCAGTGAAGGTCCTGCCCAAGCAGATTATGCGTTATTGAGTTATTAATGAGAGGCTCTCTGTACTCTCTAACCCTTCCCCCTCTTCTCCCCTTTTCTCTTTTCTCATTACTTCACCCAACTGCCTCCCATTGAGGCTGTCTCGGAGGGGGACGAGTGGGAAGGGGAAAGGTTCTGGAGCGCGGTGGAACATTAAGAGTCTTGAGTCCCCCGGAGAACTTGAGTTCCCTTTGTGCACTTACTCAGGGTTCAGTCAGAGCCTGTGCACCTCGACCTGACGGTTTTGAGAAAATGGGGCAGGAGGGAGGTGTGTGGTGGGGAGGAGGTGGGGATGTAGAGAGAGCTTGGATGCTGCATTCTCCACCACTGCCTCTTCACATAAGTGTGTTCTTGGGGTGTGACGTGACACTCTATAGCTGCTGTTGTGGTTGCTCTGTGCTGTTATCTGATGCGGCATCATATGGAACGACATTTTGTCAAATTGCAGTGGCACTTTTGAGGAAAACAACAAATCACTTGGAACAGCATGGAATAGGAAAACTGTCTTTCAAGAGCAAAATTCCTAGAATACACAGTTATGTATTCTAACAGTACACAATAATATCTAAAACAAACTCGCATGAATCTGTCTGTGTACAAAAATGTTGTGTAAAAGCATACAAAGTACTTGGATTGTAACCATAACAAAATAGATTTATTCAATAGTGTTACCAAACAAAATGTCTCAGAGTGATGCTGTAAATAGCCTGTTACACAACTTCAAGTGTTGTGCATAACAGCATGTTAGATTGTGAAAGAAGAAACAGTTACTTTGACAATTGCCTTTTAAACATAATGAGTTGTTAAATAATAAGACCCTTCTAATAATATCAAACACAAGTAGCAGCAGAATAAGGTAGTACTAGTAAACGTTTTATTATGGCGCTACCTTCAAGAATAATACATTGCTTTATTTTTGTTGAAAGGTTTAACAATAATAAATAAATACAAATCAAATAAATGTATGTGCTGTGTAAGGTACCATTATTGCTCTCTTTGTGTGTGTGTTTTCTTCCACATCTGCCCTCCCTCAGATCCATGTTGGTGGCGAGGCCCGGCTGCGAGCGTGTGGGGGGGAGTTCGTTGGGACCTAGGGCGAGAGTGCAGTAGAGTAGGAGAGGAGAGAAGAGGGGAGGGTATAGGAGAGATAGACATGGACGACTCGGACACAGTGTCTGGTGGAGATTCCAGCTAAGCAAACAAAAACACCCAGAAACACCACAAACTTGAGGGTGTGGAAAAATGTGTGGGTATGATAAAAGGTCAGATCCCCACCGTTACTAATTCAATTTCACAAACTGTAAGATAACACCGGGTACAACATAGTAGCGGCTACAGACGCGTTCTTCCTCAAATGGAATGAGAGAGTGTAATCAGCATCTGGCGCGTTCTTGTTTCGTTACGCATTCGCACATCTTTGGACACTGAAAGGAACTAACTAACTCGAATGAATGTAACTTCATGGAAGTTATACAGTCGACAATCGATTCTGCATGTAGGCTACAGCTCGTTGTTTTGACACTGCAGTCCCCTCGTGCGGCTCTGTACAGCGCGGCAGCCAGCAGAGCCTTGTAACCGTGGTGGGATTTTCAAGCCGTGGTCTGCACTACTCTGCTAAAGACATTAGTGCTACAATTCTAGGAGAACCGGGAGTCGCATAGACAGCGCTCACTTCTCTAAATAAACATTAGTCTTAAAAAGTTTGGCCCCTCGACCCCATCATGATCGCATTTCACTCTGGATAGTAAACTATATTTTTATCGCGAGGTTCTCCCCTTCTTTCCGAAAACAACCTCACATTCGAAAATATATTACTTAAACAAAGTTGATTTTTCACCTTTCTTGGGGAGATACTGTACTTGATGTATTTTCTCTGCAAAATATAAAATGCAGCACAGACTTGTGTTTTGTTATACTGATTGTAATATATATTGGAAGAATATACCTAAAAATAAAAAAAATAAACGTTTTGTTTAGTGTACCAAAATATACCACATGTTCCTTAGTCGAGTAAACCTAATTTGAGAGGCTATTCATATTGTCCACCTTAATATTCTTCAAATTGAAACAGAACACATGCACAAATAAATAAATGTTCATACAAATAATATATAACACCCATATAAGTCTAGACTGTGTAAACTGCAGGGAATAAATCAAGTAGTGCTATGCAACAACTGGAAGAACATTGAGGAGTGCACATGCGCGTGATTTAAAGGGGTAGACATTTTGAGGAAAAGTTGATCAACACATTATTAAGTGCACATTTTCGTGTTCAAATGTTTTGGTGTAGTGTCAGAATTAATTTAGAAATGTTCCATTGTGCGAAAAAATATATATATGTTTGGAGAGCTCGAAGATCAAGTCTTAAGAATTACCAGCTAGAAAGTAAATTTGCATCATACATTTTTTTAAATTATTTAATATTCTCTATGGGCAATTATTGGACATTAAATTACAACTAGCCTATATGTATGATTAGGCTTATACTCCGTGCGTAACAGGCCTATCTTTTGTGCGTAATAGGTTAACAAATAGGCCACAGCAGTTATGAGAAAACTAGGCATGCAACAGTTAACCTCAAGGCTAATAAACGAAGAAGGAAGGCCTCATTGCCCCTCATAATATAGAGGTTAACTAATTTGCAGTTCTAAGAGTTTGGTATGTTTTGCTCTTGCCTAGGCCCTATACATTCAGATTTCGGAAGCCTTTTCATTCCAACTCATAAGACGCGCCTTTTTCCAGCTTCCATTGATTCTAGTTTGTTCCATTCAGACCCTCATCGAAGTGCCAAGGGACGTGTAGCCTATCAACATCCCCGCATAAAATGGACCTATTAGGTTACTCTACTAACGTATGTTTTCCGATAGTAATATCAGTGTGTTCGAGAACGGCCAACAGCTGTGCCTCTCTATCAAAGCAATACCTGGAAGGTCACAACACTCGCCCTCTCAAGTCCCGGGCGCTGCTCCAATAAGCCAACAACAACTCGAAGAAACGTCCCACTCCAAAAGAAAGACAGGGGTGGCTAGGTTGTCATGGAGATAATAATCATATTAAAGAAGTATACATCACACCCCTCACCCTGAGCTATCCCATGTCTTACCCCTCACCCCGCGCGTGCTCTCTGAGAGGGACGGGACAAGAAGCTGTGCATCGAGACATGCACGTGAACGGCGGGCTGGATCACCTGTTATCATAGTCTGGTAATCGGTGCAGTTTAATATCCACTATAATTAATCCCCCTGTGTTCTCTGTGTGTGGGATGCCAAACCAGCAGCAGGTGTCCGTCAGTGTTTCACACTGTGTCAAAAGTCGATGAGGCGAGCGCTTCCAAAGTTAATATTTTGCTTCCAGAGATGAGGGGAGTTCACTGTCTTTGCTTTATTTACACATTCTAAATTAATTAAGCAGAGGATTCCTCTGTCCGCTGTAAAAACACGAAGGGGGCGATGTGGAGCAGAGACGGGAGGCCCTGATTTATTGTAGCAGTAGGCCCTCGGCTCCTCTCCTCCAGGCTTCGAGGTGCCTGGGGACCCCGGCCAACGCATTCCTGCACTATGTGGGCGCAGAGGACCTCTCATCTGCCTGCCTCTTTCACAGCCTAACAGCTCAAAGGCCAAAGTTAAATAGTTTGAAAACTAAAGTGTTTTGCAGGCTAGGTAGGCCTATATCAGCAGCAAAGGAAACACCTCAATAGAATCTTTACAACTATCGTTGACTGTAGCTCAGCATACAACACCATAGTACCCTCCAAGATCATCATTAAGCTCTGGGCCCTGAGTCTGAACCCTGCCCTGTGCATCTGGGTCCTGGACTTCCTGACAGGCCACCCCCAGGTGATGAAGGTGAAAACAACCCTTCCACTTCACTGATCCACAACAAAGGGGCCCCACAAGGGTGCGTGCTCAGCCCTGTTCACCCATGACTGTGTGGCCACATATGCCTGCAACTCAATCATCAAGTTTGCAGATGACACAACAGTAGTAAGCCTGATTACCAACAATGACGAGACAGCCTACAGGGAGGAGGTGAGGACCCTGGCGGAAAGATGCCAGGAAAATAACCCCTCCCTCAACTTCAACAAAAAATGAAGGAGCTGATCATGGACTTCAGGAAACAGCAGAGGGAGCAGCACCCTATCTACATCGATGGGGCCACAGTAGAGAACTGGAAAAAGTTTCAAGTTGATCGACTTTCACATCACTGAAGATCTGAAATGGTCCACCCACACAGACCGTGTGGCGAAGAAGGCAAAACAGCCCATCTTAAACCTCAGGAGGCTGAAGAAATTTGGCTTGGCCCCTAAGACCCTCAGAAACTTTTACAAATGCACAATTGAGAGAATTCTGTTGGGATGTATCACAACAGCACTGCCAGCAACCGCAGGGCTCTCCAGAGGGTGGTGCGGTCTGCCCAACACGTCACCAGGGGCACCCTGCCTGCCGTCCAGGACACCTACAGCACCCGATGTCACAGGAAGGCCAAAAATATAATCAATGACATCAACCACCTGAGCCATGGCCTGTTCACCCTGCTATCATCCAGATGGCGAGGTCAGTACAGGTGCATCAAAGCTGGGACCAAGACACTGAAAAACTGCTTCTATCTCAAGGCCATCAGACTGTTAAATAGCCATCACTATCCGGCTACCACCAGGCTACTTAGAGGCTGCTGCCCTATATACATAGACATGGAATCACTGGTCATTTTAATCCTGTTTAAATACAGCTTTTACTCATCTCATATATATATATATACTGTCGTATATTCTACTGTATTCTAGTCAATGCCACCCCGACATTGCTCATACTAATATTTCTATATTTCTTTATTAAATGATTTAACTTTTAGATGTGTGTATTATTGTGACTTGTTAGATACTACTGCACTGTTGCAGCTAGGAAAACAAACATTTCGCTACACCCGCAATAACATCTGCTAGATATGTGTATGTGACCAATAAAACATTTGATATGATCAAAACAATGGTTCTCATTCATTTTCTATATTTTATTCTCCTATATTTTACGTTGTTGGTTTATTCCATTCTGGGATTTCATTTTTTCCACTGCGTCAATAGCCTACTGCAATGCGGATTTTAATGGAACAAGCCTTGGATGACATCTGCATTGACCATATTACAATAATAAACTTGCATTGAAAATTGTATACATGGCTAAAAACACACTTTGTAACCCCAATTTGAAATAGAGTCCATGAAAAAGTAAAGCAGGGCTGTCTGGCGTCGCGCTGCAGATAGTTCATATACAGACGCTAATGTTAAGACAAAGCTGAACAGGAACTTTTTTCATAAAGACTTTAACCAAAGCCATGATAATATGATAAGTGTTTTTGATAAAGCAATACCAATACACTGCCTCTCTCTGTTACTAGGAATTCCCCCCTCCCCCCACAAAAAAACATAGCCCAGTTGACCACAGAAAAATGTTATAGTAAAGATACATTTCAAGACATTACAATAAATGTAGACCTTGTTCAAGCAAAGGATATTTATCGATGTAGGCTTACATGACAAACAATAAGATTACATTTGGACATTATAACTATTAGGACTACATGCAACTCCCTGCATATCGATTTATTTTACACGTGCTCAATTTATTATTAAACCAACAACAATTCTAACGTTATGAATATAATAATAAGAATGATGATACTTCTGTTTATGTTTGGCCGTTTTATTATATGTTTTATCCATAGCTTATGGAAATTCGGCTACAGCCTATAATATTGCTGTTTTTGTAACATAATATAGAGGTTAACATTTGGAACAAGTGCATGGCAATCCATCCCCTATACCCGTTCTGAATATTCCCGATTCTGTCCCAATTATGGTGCATCATTTCCGTGTAGGTAGTCCTACAGAGAGACGTGTTCTCTGGAATATTTTATTACAATATAAGGTTAAAAGAAAAAACGACTAACATTAGCCTACATTTTATTTTCCAAACTGGGCGTTGTGTCAAATATTAGCTGCCTTGATATCCATTTTCTCTCTCTCCAGGCATTACTGGAGAGAGACACATCTTGATGCCCCTAATTAAAAAATAATTCGTGTCCTTTACAGCACAACTAGCAGTGGCAAATTGATTGGTGGTGTAATTAGCATGTGAGCGAGAGTGGGATATGGATGGTTTAAGCACAACGATTTCGTGTAATCCCCTGCACGCCAAGGAAAGGCGAGGCTGCAATATTTTGTAGCAAGGTGACACGCGCAAAAAGTATATGTTAAATATGTTTAAGACATTCAATGACACAAATAAAAATCGATAATCTAGTCTAATTTGCCATAATCAACACCCATATAAAAAATGGGAGGACACTGGTTGGCCTATTTATCCTGTTCCTATCGGAATAGGAGCACGAACTATCGTCTGCACACTTCGACGAAAGACACTGGTGAGGTGCCATAGTGAGAAAAACATTCCAATCAAAAGCAAATCCTTGTCAAAGATTAGGCTACATTTATTTTATTCAGAAAGGCGAGGAGTGGGCCTAGTCATCATGTTTTAAATATGCTCAAAGCATGTAACTAATTTTAGTGAGCCAAGACGCAAGGCTGTAATTGTAGGACAGACGACAGTCGCAGAGACACATAAAGAAACACGTTCTGTCCGGAGACTGTGGGTGGTCCTCGTGTGACAACTACACCGCATGTAGAACAAATGAAAGCAGAAGTAACATGCTATTAAGATGATAACCAATTGTCTTGCATATAATTGGATTAAAGGACGTCTGTGTGATTTGTGACCTGTGCAAGACGTATTATTAGTAATCCAATTTTTATTGTGGGTCACCGTAAAGAAGGAGATGAGACACCATTTCCAATGATAAGTGCTCTCTGCATGATAGATAGCAGTCTTTGTTGCACGAGGCTATCGACGGTGGTGCATGCAATTGATCCCTGTGTTAGTTAGCCTATAGTGAATATTTTACTCAAAACTATATGAATATATTATTCAATACATTTACTGACATATTCAATATGCCATCGGGTGAATAGGAGGCGCAGCCCTGTAGTTATCTACGTTTGACAGAGGTAGCCTATATGTGCCGATATAAAATAACAATCTTACCCTGTCAGCAAATGATTCGACCTTCCTTTTATCATTTTAATCGTAATCAAATGAACTCCTTCCCACCATAATTAAGGTACAGGCGTGACGGTTTAGTGATATGTGTCTTTAGGTATTTGTCATAACTGTCATTTTGTCTCCTGCTACTCCAATGCACAAAATAAATGCAGGGCAAATGCAGGGCATATAATTAACCTCTTATTCATTAATTGATGAATAATGCATTCAATATTGAACAAAAATATTGCAAGCATTACTTGCAAGACAGTTGTGCTGTAAGTCGCTCTTAGTCATGTGTTTTCATTTTCAATAAAACAAACAGTATCGTCATGTCGATTGTTTTTATCTGTTCTGATTTCACTGTTTCACTTCTTAGCATTATTAGGGGAATACTTATTCACTTCTTAGCATTATTAGGGGGATAATTATTCACTTCTTAGCATTATTAGGGGGATAATTATTCACTTCTTAGCATTATTATGGGAATAATTATTCACTTCTTAGCATTAGTAGGGGAATAATTATTGCACATAGCCTCTGCACGAAGGGCTAACATAGACCAAGTGCATCGGCAATGTATAGAGAATTAAGTGAATTAATTGACAGCCTAATTTCACAGGCAGGAAAGTTCCAATGAAGGGCCTTTCGATTTTTTTTCACAATGTGTAAAGGGAGCTTTCCCTGTATAGGCCTACTGTACGTCAAATCAAATCAAATCAGATTTGGTTTAGTTTATTTCTTAAAGTTGCACCATCACAGAAACCGAAATTAAGGAAGATAATATAAAAGGTATAGGCTACTCTGAGGGCTTTTAACACCAACAAAATAAATGCATGAGACTTCATAAAAGTAAAACCATCATGTTTGCGTTCTCTTCAAAGGCTTTGGGTGAGCTGAAGGGGAAAGTGGAACAGAGCAGTCAGCCCTCCCACCCTTTATCCTTAATAATCAGCTGTCAAAAACACCACACCAAGTCATTTAACTATTTGCACACAGATCTGGTAAATATAATAAGCTTTTACACCCCCCTCTGCCTCGGAACATGTGCTTAGTCAACGACAAAATGAAATCATCGGTCTGTTTTCTACACCGGGATGAGTCCCGCTGGCTCCTTTGTATCTGTCCACAGACAACACAGATGAAATGAAAGCGGAGAGCCGCGCGCCTTTTGAGAAGATCGCTTTTCAGAGGCAAATGTGTGTGGCTTGTCTCGGAGGGGAACACTAGCTGCAGGGCGCATTTATGCCCAGGGGGCTCATTTATAGCCCTTGCGTACATTTCACACTACACATCTAAGTCATGTAGGCCTACAAAAATATTGAGATGTATAAACTTGGTGCACGCCATTACATACCATGTTTCCAGTTATAAATCCGACCTGTTGCAAAATTGTGCATGAAAACTCCACCTGGAAAATGTCCTCCATGAACCTTTTATGGTGACAATAACGCCCTTCATTTGGTATATAATTTGGAACTATTTGATAGGCCATGGCAGTTTTAAAAATAATTAGCAACGGTAATGTAGTGACTGTCCAGCACATTCAGCAAGATTGATTGCATTTTATTGATTGTATTGTGTTATAGTATTGATATTGATTGGATATTGTAAACTACGTAAAAGTAGGCTAAACGCTACAGCCCACACTTCTATGCAACAGATTCATTGTTGTTCAATGTTTAGTTTATCAATAGATTATTTGGTTTTCATATCCTGCCTTGGTATAGACTCTGAGATTAAATAGGCAATGATGTCACGCTCCTATGGCACAGCAATACTGGAGCCTACCTATACTGTCAAATATTCTACATAAGATACCAGACTATCTACTGTGTTGGCAGAAGGTTTTCATCTTTCCAGTGATTTATGTTGTATCTGGCAAAGGACTGTGTCAGTTTCTGAAAAGAAAACAATGGACCATTGTTGTGGACCTGTCAGCATAACCTGTGAATTGCACAATGTTTTGCATCGACTTTTCCCCCAACCTAAATATGATGGACTGCCTGCGAATTCTGAAACGTTGTCTAAGGCAGACTAATCAAAACAAGTCATTACAGTACTTACAGGAGCATACATAGGCCTACTTCAATATAACATATCAACTGTTCACGTCTTAAAATCAACTGTATATTATAAACCGCGCTACCTATCGGATTGCAAAACTTCAAATAGGCTACTTGATCCAATTAAGTGAGAGATGCGCATTGTAATTTGTTGCATGGCTGCTTCGAGAACATGAACCCATCACAGACAGAAAATGTGAGGAATCTTTTCTGCGATGGTTATGAAAAGGAAATATATCGGATTCTAAAAGTTAAACACCGATTATAGCTCTTCTCATTAATGGAAAACTGCTGCATTGTTGTTAATATGTTTTCCTGTCTTTCGTTTTTTATTGAATAAGGTTATCACCCTATCCCCCATCTGAACAAAGTAGACCTACTTACCTGCCCGCTTGCAATAGGCCTACAATAATTCAACCGCTAGTAGAGATGTGCGTACTAAAGTTTGCGGGTAGGTGAGCACATTCTCACGTTAAGTTACATTTTTATAAATGCCAACTTTTGCGTAAAAACAGGCCCACGCACATTTTGGCGTAGGCTATATTTTGTATGTACGCACGGTTTATAAATGAGGCCCCTGGGCACTCGGTCTTCAGTGACAACATCAACAAGTGGTCAAAAATCCGCATTATCGTGGATTAGGATCCTGATGAACAATACTGCTACAAATTAGCAACCAAACCCCAAAAATCTGGGTATTCATGCAGAACGCTCACAATCAATTACAGGCCTCAAAATTCCTGATGTCCCCATTAATTTAACCCTTTGTTACTTGCCAAAAAAAAAGTCCATTATTAACCCTTAGAGACACACTAGAGGAATACATGCGCACCCTTCCAGAATATTTCTCACAGCAGAATGTGGGAGTTCAGACATCACAAATCTGTATCTATATGTGCATGTCTGTCATCATAACACATGTTGGCTGTAGTGGTATATCGGCAAAATTATGGGCTACTGGTGATATTTAAATTGATAATAGACTAGTAATAAATGCTCCTAATTCCTACAGATTGCACGCAAAATGTAACTGCAGATTTAAACCTATGGCACCAATGCGTAAACTACCATGTATGCTCATAATCGTTTCAGAAAGTGCGCATGTAGGCCTCTCAAAGACTAAACGGTTCAAACTGGGCCTACACATAAAAGATTGAACTTTGATCTCGGGTCAACAATGATGATTTAGATAAATGCAAAAATACAAGTTAAAAACGTAGGCGCACACATTCTATATTTCCTAAGGTGATTTTAGGCTTTGAGTAGACATATGTGTGCAGGCATATTGCCAATAAAACGTTCCAATAAACATGTTAACGAAAGTCTTTTTAAATTCACAAACATTTATTATTCTTGTCATTACAACAAAAAATGACCTATGAACATTAAGTGTCTCTGTCTATACACATAACATACGTTTCACATGTTAATTTCAATGAAATAGATAGGAACTAAAGCACAACAGTTTAACAGGATGTGAGGTAATGCGCTTTACACCAAAACCACATATCTGTCCACTGACAACATGAAATAATATCCATACAAAGTCACCACAACACCGCTTTTAAGGAAACGAGGGGCAGTGGGAAAGGTTAGATTTGTATTTAATAACCCTCCTTGTCTCAATGTGCTTTCTAACAATTAAAACCTGAGTTTGCGGTCTCGGTATTAACAGTGCTTTATCTCTTATCTCACAACGCACAATATATATATATATATATATATATATATATATATATATATATATATACATATGTATATATATGTATATACATATGTATATATATATACACACACATATATATAACAATACAAATCATAATAAAATCTCTATTATAGTTAAGAAACAATTAAATATTCCCCACAGAGTGAGATACGTGACATTTAACTTGTGTTAAAATAGCTGGATCTTTGCTCAGATAGTTGAGGGCCTGGGCCAACGTAGGACAACGAATACACTTAATGTTGTCTTAAAATTTGGTATCTGACCATCATGCTTCTTCCATTTATTGTATCCTATACATATTTACAATCCATAAATATACATTTAACTTTCCTCTCTCCGATCAGAAAGGGGGGTAGAGCAACACTCTTATTTCTCAAAGAACGTTTATCCTACCTTCACATAAGACGACAGAACCATAACGGGTAGGATTTCTGCGAGTTTTGTTTTTGCTGCCAGTTTAGAAATGACAAATGTTAAGATTTGCAGTTTTGCTGGAGAATGTCTGTGAACCAGGCTGAAGCATGGTTTCCTGCGAGAGGTTCAAGTGGTTCGAAGCTGAGGTGAGTGCAGGGTTCAACATGGCCAGGATCTGAGCCTGACTGTGACTGTGGCTGCCCGACTGTGCACTGTACGGGGAGGCCACGGAGTTAGCTGCACCGATTATATTGTCTATCGAGAAAGAAGGCCGAATTGGCGTGTTAGTGTCCGTCTTGAGAGGCGCCAGGCCGGGCAAGGTAGGGCTTAGTTGAGGGTAGAATGGCTTTCGTAAATCAGCCCCTAATAGAGAGGGCAGGGGATGTGGCGTGGGGAATATTGAGGCTGGCGAGGGGAGTCCACAAGGTGTATTATGGAAAGGGAAAGCGCCTGTTGTGAGGTGAGGATGATAGGGGTTATGAGCATGGAAGTTCTGCAGTTGGAGTCCATAGTTGTACCCATAAGGGCCGTATCCGAACCCGGGCAGGAACCCCCCGGCGTCCCTGAGGATTTCGTTGGCTTGGTGCCTCTTGAAGCGCTTCCTCCTGCGTAAAAAACTCCCGTTGTCGAACATGTCTGCGGACTCTGGGTCGAGGGTCCAGTAGTTGCCTTTTCCGGGGTTGCCAGGCTCACGTGGGATTTTGACAAAGCAGTCATTGAGAGAAAGATTGTGACGAATGGAGTTTTGCCAAGCGGGGAATTTCTCCCGATAGTACGGGAACCTGTTGCTGATGAACTCGCAGATCTCGCTGAGAGTGAGGCGTTTCTTGGGACTCTGGAGGATAGACATGGTTATCAGGGCTATGTAGGAGTACGGGGGCTTGACTAGAGCGTTCTTACCAGGCTTATCTCCTATCATGGCCCCTGAATCTCCACCAACTCCAACCTGGTCAGCCGGACACTCTGAGCTGCTGAGGCCGGGAGAGGAACCCCTCTCCCCCGCGTTCTGAGACAAATTATCGTCCGAGTCATTGTCTAGGAAATCGCGATGAAGGTATTTCCCATCCTTGCCAACGGAAATGTCTCCCCCAACCACATCTATGTCCACATCATCAGACAAAGCAGAGTTGTCGGACATATCCGTCCCTAGAGTCATCCTTGGAGAGACTGGTTCTCTTCCTCCCTCTCGTTCCGTACTGAGTTTTTTCAGCTCCCACGCTGGGTGTACTCAGTCCGTGCGTATAGCACTCTCCAGCTCCTCGGAGGACCACAGTTTACTCCTGTTTAATTCGACGAGCTGCATAGAAACATTACTGGAATATAGAAGAGAGCAAGACGACGCTTGTAACCAGGTGTAACGCCACTCCAACCAGTTGGTATGGGGGCTATGGTTCGTTTCACCGAGGAAGAAACTCTTCTGACTTCAAGCGCAGGAAAACAAAACTTGAATGGAAGTCATAAATCAGTAAGGCTATTTACTTGAGGTTCACTACAAGCTGTCTTTATTCATTAATAGGTACATTAATCATTAATTAAGTATTTCTTTCTTGCATGCGTTTGTATTTTAGGTCGTTAATTTACTGTTGTATATCTGTATGAATATCTTTACGCACAGGCACGGAGTAAGTATCCTGCGTGAGCTTCATACTATTCCTCTTCATAGCGCTCAAAAGCTATTTATTCAGCCATCTATATCACGTGGTTAACGTGTCACCGTTACCAGGAAATGAAGGATAGGGCAAAGGGAAGAGAAGACGGACAAGGTGAGGAGTGGTGAGTGCGCTACCTTACACATTATCTTGGGTTAACGATACTCTACTCCACGTACATCTTCTAAATATGGAATATCATCAAAAGTATTAGTTTTATGCTGATGGAATGCATGTTATATAAAAACAGTATGGACGTTTACACAGTGTCAGTAGTGTTGAAACCTCATAGTGGTCAATTCTTAAGAATCTGAGTAAGTTGATTGGCTAAACAATACATAAGTCCAGAACCAGTACAATATAATTAGCATATTTATGGTCATGGCTTTCAAGTCGAAAACAAGTTAGTTTAATTGTTTGTTACTCGGTGGATTATTTTAGTTCTCACTTGAATCTGATGTATTCATCCATTTCTGAATCTGATGTGTAACATATCCTAAATATTTTGTTTTGCCATTTGCAATTTATGCACACTCTTGTACCCTTCTAAACAAACAAAATACAATGCTATAGATGCAATTAAATATCCACAATCGCTTAAACCAAGGCTTACGATTTAAAAGTGCTTAAATAATTGTTTATTATCATTACAGTTAATTAAATAAGTGGTTATTCAGTTATTTAATGATATACGTTTGGGTCAAATATTGTTCCATGTTATTATAAGCCTGTACCATAATGGCCACATATACTATTAACCAGTAATAATGCACAGTCATTGCAATATAATTATAAACGTTATTGACTGTAAATAATTCACGATTGAAACCCCAACTCTAACCCAGTCAAATCAATACATATTTTTTTAACAATATAATTGTGTTGTTATTATTAATGATAGGATTAATATTAGGCCTATTGATATTATTATTATTATTATTGAGTCCATTGGGTTTAAACAAACGTATGACTTGTTACTTCTGTAAACAAAATGTTATCGAAAGGGAGATCTCCTCAGTTTCACTTATGGCTATATACAGTATGTATACATATACTGATTATTTAACTGAAACATGGGGCTGATATACTAATTCACAAGCGAAATTGACCGGTAAATATTCTTTAAATCCACATGCAAGTGTGACTATTGAAAGCACTGTTTTTCAGAAATGAGACTATGGGATGCATTTTCCAATGAAAGAATCCTCTTTGAATTATAAAATAATATATGACTACTGTTTAATAATAATTATCATAATTATACGAATAATAGTATAATTATCATAATAATAACAATGTTTACTAATACCTTTTATGATGTATTTTCAGAGGAGAAAGGCAGCACCAGCTATGGAATCCATTTCCAGGGCTTTTACCATTCATTCCTCGATCACTTCTCACGGGCTTTATGTGTTACTTGTCAAGAAGTCATAACAATAATATCCATCTACATTTTCTACATAATTCACATATAGACAAACAGAAACGTATGCGCCTGCAACCTGCTCCAAATGGTCTTTGTCAGAGTATGCTCTGGGCAGAACAGATGACATGGCATGTACGCCTAATGTGTAAGGGTCGATGTGTTCCATGACAGGAGGGGAGCAGCGCTTGCATTCCAGTTCATTGTGTTGCAGAAACATGGTGTTATTGTAATGCATACATCAGCACCTGATCCATCTATGTACAGGACTATCTTCTAACTGTATAACAGGGCCCTCCACGTTACAAGCACAGGCTTATCATGCCCAAAACACCACGAAAACTGTATTGGCAATGTTTGGGTGGGTTAAAATGGCTTTCTTTCATCTATATAATATTCAAATCGATATTTCAATGAGCCTTTCACGATTTCCCAGATACAAACCCAAATGTCATTCGAAATAAATTATGAAATTCATTTGACTTACATTTTAGGCTATCCCTATCTACAAAAGATAGCACATCAATGATAAACAAAGTTATATTTCATTCAGGCCAAGTCAATTTGCTATAGGCCCACATTTTTTAATTTGTTGATGACTCGTGACTCAAGTTCAGTTTTTACTGAGGTGGAGAGCAGGTGAAGGTAGCCTAACCGTGGGGAAGTTAAAGTTTTCAGAGTCGACCGTGAGATCCTCTCAATTGTAATTTATCTAAACACACAGCTAGTCCGTCACAGAACCCCTACCCATCCCGAATCCTCCACCGCCCTGGGCAGGTCGACCCTCCAGCTGGCAGCGGCTGCCTTGCTCACATCGTTGAGCTCAGCCGAGGACCCAGACAGCTGCATGGGAGGAATGCCAAATCTTACTTCATATTTGTTCACTCATGAAGCTATCTCACCATTTTAGGCTTGAGTTTATTTGGCGATAAATAACATTATGTATAGGCTGATTATACAGGTACCTGACCAAATAAAGGAAACACCAACATAACGCGTCTAAATAGGACGCTTGGCCACCACGAGCCGCCAGAATAGCCTTAATGCGCCTTAGCTTATCTTCTACAATTGTCTGGAACTCTTCAGAAGGGATGCGAGAACATGCTTCCACGAGAAATTCTATAATATGCTGTTTTGTTGATGGTGGTTGAAAACGCTGTCTTAGGCGCCGCTCCAGAATCTCCCACAAGTGGGTAACACACACCCTTCTTCTAACCATGGTAGCCAAAAGAATAAGCAACAGGGCATTTAAAAAATATATATTAACCTTTATTTAACTAGGCAAGTCAGTTAAGAACAAATTCTTATTTACAATGACGGCCTAGTAACAGTGGGTTAACTGCCTTGTTCGGGGACAGTATGACATATTTTTGCCCTGTCAGCTCGGGGATTTGATCGAGCAACATTTTGGTTACTGGCCCAAACACTAGGTTTCCTGCCGCCCCAAACTCAGGAACCAGAACTGTGTGGAAGCACCTGCTTTCAATATGCTGTACTTTGTATCCCTCATTTACTCAAGTATTTTCTTTATTTTACAATTGATCATCACCCTAACCAAGCGGGTCTGCATTTCCACCACAGGCCTACACTGACACTGAAAAAACGAACTACTTAGGAGCCAGTTCTTACTCTTGATATGTGTGCTCACCTGTTCGTTATTCTACATGCCACGACAAAAACCTGGATCAGACATGTATTGAGATAAAATACAAGGGACGGGCTACAGAGAAGTCTCTATTGTGGGCTAATCATGGAATAAACCTTAGTCTATTTCAAAATCACATGAGAAGACAAACTTGTTTGTAGAATGGCTTTTGCAGGATATAAACCAACAGTTCTGTCTTGATTGTTTGGGACCATGGACAGTCAATTCAAAATAGTGTTTTGTGCAGCTTTTATAGTGGTGGACATGGTAGCCTAAACGATTTTTGCTTTGCCTCAAAATATGTTATTTTCTTCAAGGGAGGAGACAGATTTCACTTCCATCCATATTGGACTGTAGCCTGGAAACTTAACAAACAAAACATCCGAATGTTGCATACCTCAACAATATCACATTCCCTACAGACATTCCCTTTCATTTTTACTCTATGCTTTTCAGTTTGTGACTTTTTAGTATTACATGACCCCTAGTGGACAAACTGTAGAATAAGTTTCCAATTTCAATCCACAAATCACTACAAACGAACCTTTCATTAAGACCGCCAGGTGTCGCTCCATCTCCAGACTGAGGTAAACTCCATAATCTCTAGGCGCTACATGGTGCAGCATTGACGGTGATATAGCCTCTGCAGAAGTCAGGGCATTCATACTTCTTGCACTTCGCGGAGCAGAGCATAGCTGTTGAGCAGAACGGTTGTGAAGGAAGTTGTCAAATAAGTACATTTGTGTTTATACAGGACCTCCCGCATTGTTTGGCGGCGATGCAACAAGGAGCTCAATTTGGCGTCTGCTTACCTTCCGAGGCTCCGCGAACGCATCACACCATCCATATGGTGCCTCAGACCACATTTTCAGATATAGCATAAATTGTCTTTAAAAATAATAAATACCAATAATGCCAGAAGTATGATTAGAACAGCACAGCACAGGTGTATGGATTCAATTTCATAGTCGTGCATAGGTAGGCCCTAAATGTCTCCTCAACTCAAATATGCCTATTAGCTACAC
The DNA here is from genome assembly GCF_002021735.2 of Oncorhynchus kisutch. NCBI lineage: Eukaryota > Metazoa > Chordata > Actinopteri > Salmoniformes > Salmonidae > Oncorhynchus > Oncorhynchus kisutch. The sequence goes on from NC_034186.2 coordinate 33,981,668, forward strand.
TATAATTACAGAAGTATGTGGACACCCCTTCAAATGAGTGGATTCAGCTATTTCAACCACACCAGTTGCTGACAGGTGTATAAAATTGAGCACACAGCCATGAAATCTCCATAGACAAACACTGGCAGTAGATTGGCCTTACTGAAGAGCTCAGTGACTTTCAATGTGGCACTGACATAGGATGCCACATTTCCAACAAGTTCGTTTGTCAAATTTCTGCCCTGCTAGAGCTGCACCAGTCAACTGTAAGTGCTATTATTGTGAAGTGGAAACATCTAGGAGCAACAACTGCTTAGCTGCTAAGTGGTAGGCCACACAAACTCACAGAACGGGGCCGCCGAGTGCTGAAACTTGTAAAAATTGTATGTAAAATTGTGTAAAGCTCACGGCCATTGGACTCTGGAGCAGTGGAAACCCGTTCTCTGGAGTGATGAATCCCGCTTCACCATCAGGCAGTCCAAATCTGGGTTTGGGCGAATGACAGGAGAACACTACCTGCCCCAATGCATAGTGCCAACTGTAAAGTTTGGTGGAGGAGGAATAATGGTCGGGCTGTTTTTCATGGTTCGGGCTAGGACCTTTAGTTCCAGTGAAGGGAAATCTTAACGCTACAGCATACAATTACATTCTAGACGGTTCTATGCTTCCAACTTTGTGGCAACCGTTTGGGAAAGGCTCTTTCTTGTTTCAGCATGACAATTCCCCCGTGCACAAAGTGAGGTCCATACAGAAATGGTTTGTATAGATCAGTGTGGAAGATTTTGACTGGCCTGCACCGAGCCCTGACGTCAACCCCATGGAACACATTTGTAAAGTATTCAGACCCCTTAACTTTTTCAACATTGTTACGTTACAGCTTTATTCTAAAATGGATGAAATCATTTTTTTCTCTCATCAATCTACACACAATACCCAATAATGACAAAGCAAAAACAGTTTTTTAGAAATGTTTGTAAATGTATTCTAAATTAAAACCAGAATTACATAAGTATTCAGACCCTTTACTCAGTACTTTGTTGAAGCTCTTTTGGTAGCGATTACAGCCTCAAGCTGCAAGCTTGGCACACCCGTATTTGGGGAGTTTCTCCCATTCTTCTCTGCAGATCCTCTCAAGCTCTGTCAGGTTGGATGGGGAGCGTCGCTGCACAGCTATTTTCAGGTCTTTCCAGAGATGTCAAATCAAATCAAACTTTATTTGTCACATGCGCCGAATACAAAAGGTGTAGACCTTACCGTGAAATGCTTACTTACAAGCTCTTAACCAACAATGCAGTTCAAGAAAGAATAAAGAAAATATTTACCAAATAAACTAAAGTAAAAAATAATAAATAGTAACACAATAAAATAACAATAACGAGGCTATTTACAGGGGGCACCGGTACCATGGCAATGTGCGGGGATACAGGTTAGTTTGGGTAATTTGTACATGTAAGTAGTTAGCTGATCTGGGAACCCATGCCAAATCCTTTCAGTTTCCTGAGGGGGAAAGAGGGTTGTCCTCTTCACAACTTTCTTGGTGTGACATTCAGAGACTTGTCCCGAAGCCACTCCTGCGTTGTCTTGGCTGTGTGCTTAGGGTTGTTGTCCTGTTGGAAGGTGGTCCTTCATCCCAGTCTGAGGTCCTGAGCGCTCTGGAGGTTTTCATCAAGGATCTCTCTCTACTGTGCTCCATTCATCTTTCCATCGATCCTGACTAGTCTCCCAGTCCCTGCCTCTGAAAAATATCCCCACAGCATGATGCTGCCACCACCATGATTCACCTTAGGGATGGTGCCAGGTTGCCTCCAGACGTGACGCTTGGCATTAAGGCCAATCTTGGTTTCATCAAAACAGAGAATCTTGTTTCTCAGGGTCTGAGAGTCTTTAGGTGCCTTTTGGCAAACTCCAAGCAGGCTGTGCCTTTTACTGAGGAGTGGTTTTCGTCTGGCCATTCTACCATAAAGGCCTGATTGGTGGAGTGTTGCAGAGATGGTTGTCCTGGAAAGTTCTCCCATCTCCACAGAGGAACTGTAGAGCTCTGTCAGTGACCATCGGGTTCTTGGTCACCAGGCGGCCAGCTCTAGGAAGAGTCTTGGTGGTTCCAAACTTCTTCTATTTAAGAATAATGGAGGCCACTGTGTTTTTGGGGACCTTCAATGCTGCAGATATTTTTTGGTACCCTTCCCCAGAACACAATCCTGTCTCGGAGCTCTACGGACAATTCCTTCACCTCATGGCTTGGTTTTTGCTCTGACATGCACTGTCAACTGTGGAACCTTATATAGACAGGTGTGTGCCTTGCAATATCATGTCCATTCACTTGAATTTACCACAGGTGGACTCCAATCAAGTTGTAGAAACATCTCAAGGATGATCAATGGAAACAGGATGCACCTGAGCTCAATTTCGAGTCTTATAGCAAAGTGTCTGAATACTTATGTAAATAAGGTATTTCTGTTTTTAATTTTAATACATTTGCAAAAAATATCTATAAACCTGTTTTCGCTTTGACATTATTGTATTGTGTGTAGATTGATGAGGGGGAAAAACATATTTAATCAATTGTTAGAATAAGTGTAACAGCGTTCTTCGTTTGTCGAAAGAGAGGACCGAAATGCAGCGTGGTGGTTACTCATGTCTTTAATGAAAATAAGTGCGATACATGAAAATAACTATATAATACAAAACAACAAACGGAACGTGAAACTATATACAGCCTATCTGGTGAACACTAAACAGAGACAGGAACAATCACCCACGAAATACAAAGCGAAACCCAGGCTACCTAAATACGGTTCCCAATCCGAGACAACGAGAATCACCTGACTCGGATTGAGAACCGCCTCAGGCAGCCAAACCTAACTAGACACACCCCTAATCATAGCAATCCCAAATCCTATAAAACCCCAATACGAAACACAACACATAAACCCATGTCACACCCTGGCCTGACCAAAATATATAACGAAAACACAAAACACTATGACCAAGGCGTGACAATAAGTCTGTAACGTAATAAAATGTGGAAACAGTCAAGGGGTCTGAATACTTTCCTAAGACACTGTGTGTATATTTCTAAGAAATTCTAAGGTTTGTATCATTCACAGCTAAAGTTAACAAATAACTAAATTCCTAATGCACTGTATATGTAGTCAATAGACTTCGCTATTTTACGCATGCATGCAGACTCGAGGCGATAGTAAACAGTTCTGGCCCAATCCAATGTTCCGGATGGAGATATATATTTTAATCTACAAAATCAGATAACAGCAACACACATGTGTTCTAAATATGTTTTAGGCCTTAATAAGGCTAGACTAAGAAGTCCGTTTGCCCTACAATCTTCTTGATCAACTAGGTCAAGTCCAAAACCTGTGCATATATGGATATCCACGTGTGTATGTGGATTCATAATGATACAACCACAAATATGTATACTGTGACATTACTTCAAATAACTGTAAAGCATGTCGTTTCTGTGCTACTACCAACAATGCATATAAATGATCTTACAAATCAGGCAAATTAAATACTGCATATATTCCCTAGAAGTTTGTAATAGAACACAAGGTTAAATTAGGAGACATTTGTTTAGGCCAATTCAACCCTATACATTTGACAATCTATTTCTGATTTGGTCATTTTTATTAGCAGGTGGGAAACGAATCATATTAACACAATTAGCGACTTTATAAATGAAGTTAATAACTTAGAGAGAGTCTGCGAAAAGTCCCAAGCAGGCCAATCGTGAATAAATCAGTAAAGATTTGGTTCGCTTAATAATATAAATGTATAGGTATGCAATTAAACACTCATTATGAGTATACGGCTTACGATCAACTATTCATTTAAAGTAGGCAGAATTCTTATCAGAGAGGCGAGTATCAACCATGTAGACCTATTCAATTCAACAAATGCAAGCAACAAGACCGTGCTTATCAAAAAATGTATTTATTACACCAACCAAACACGGTAAATAACAATGTAGGCCTTTCAATATAATTCACAAAGAAATAAACTATTTACATTTCACAAAATAGAACAGTATACAGGTATATGGCTAATAATATTGTTTGAGAACTCTTTTTTTTTTTTACAGGTGACAATGACAAAAATGTAAGGTTCAGTAATTGGAATTGTTCTCGGACAAGGAAGTACAAGTAGATAGGCTACAGAACATCTAAAAACCCATCAATATTGATGTTATAAAACACATAAGATAAACGAACCAATAGCACTGAGATATGAACACAACTATAATGGAATGTCGATTTGCATTTCAAACAAAGATGACGTTTCACACCTATTTCAAATGGAATGTAATTGAGGCTCTATCGTTGTTTGTCTCTATAAAAATCAGTTTTTCACATATACCGATCTAATCCTGATGCAAAATTGGCTTGTCTCATGTAAGAGTTGTTGTAAGAATTCATTGTGCTGGAGAGACCCAGTAGTTGCTCAGTGTGCTCCGCGCAAGACCCGGAGCGCACGGCGGGTAGAGACAGACGGTTCCCCGTGCAGTACACCTGAGAGCTACCTGGAGAGAAACTGGACTGCATCATGGAAGGTAGGTGTGGGGGGGATGCCGAGGAAGAGTAAGGATACCCGGGTGCCAGGTTTGATGACAGTCCCCCACCGCCTCTGCCCAGTGAATTCCCCGAGGGATTGACCGTCTGTATCTGGAAGCAGTTGGAGGGGTCAGTGCCAGTGAGGGAGCAGCTAGCAGACATGGTGCCCAAGTCTCCACCGCCTAACCCCAGCGGGTTGAGCTCTCCTCCCTGCATCACCGACTGCTGGCTGATGATGTTGTCGATGCTGAACATCCTTGGCTGTCCTTGACTGACCCCGGTAGGGGTCTGATAATGATGCAGCATCACCGGGTGGGGGGTCCCTGCCAGCTGCGAGCCGTAACCCGATCCTATTCCTGGGTACATGGTGTTGGGGTATGCCGGTCTGCCCATGGGGTTCGGGGTGAACGCACTAGAGTTCATGTACCCAGGATAGGTGCTTACGTCAGTGCGCTTGAATCTTTTCCTCCTCCGCAGAAAACTCCCGTTGTCGAACATGTCTTCAGCAGCGGGGTCCAAAGTCCAATAGTTGCCCTTACCAGGCCTTCCAGGTTCCCGGGGGATCTTGACAAAGCAGTCGTTGAGGGTGAGGTTGTGGCGGATGGAGTTTTGCCACTTCTTTGAGTTCTCTCGATAAAAGGGAAAACGTTCCATGATGAATTTATAAATACCTCCAAGTGTGAGTTTTCTCTCGGGGGAGTTGGCGATGGCCATGGCAATGAGAGCGATGTAACTGTAGGGTGGTTTCCCTCTCTGAACGGGCCTCTTCCTACGTCTACTCCCAGTGGGCAGGTGCTCCTCGGTTTGGCCCAGAGTAGCTCCCTCCTCTCGATCCGCGTTCGGACTTGTTGCCCGTGGTTCAGACTTGATCAGAACCCCATCTTTGATCCGGGCCTGCATCATCAGAGGCGATGGCGGTAAAGGGGAGTCCAGACTCACGTTAGGCGACATGACCAGCGGGCTGGCCAGCTCGGCTGGTGAGTCCTGTGACTCAGCCGTCATGTTACACATGCCCGAAAAGTAAGAGAAATTTTCAAGATTCATAAAAAAATATGTTTTATATATGCTTGAAATGAAATAGCTTTTTCAAATAGCAGCTGATAAAAATGCAGGCACCATGCAGTTAAAAGGGAAGTATTGTTAACTTGAGAGCCTGAATTTGAGTCCCTGTCGCCCTCGCCGTCAATGAGCTTTCTCTCTTGCCAGGTGAGTGGCGTGGACAGTTTTATAAACAGGGTTCGAGTGACAACACTGGCAACCCTATGACAATGTGTGTGTGCGTGGGGGTGGGGGGCTACAGGCCCCTGACAGATCATGATTTCCAGTAGGCCTATCTACACTTCAAAATGATACACGGTAAGTCGCACTGTAACTCTAGGAGTAATAACTTAATGATACTAGACCATTTTATTTCGAGAGTAGGATAACCTCTTTTATAGAAAGGACCACATGCTAATTTTAAAATTATTGTGACCTATGTCAGTTATATTAAAACAGCTAAAACACATTTGTTTGACATAATGCATAATGTGAAGTTGGAATGCATAGGCTCTGTCACATTCAGATATTCAGATCAAGAAGCCTATACTTACATGTTAGATACTACCAAACTGTTTCAATTACAGTATGAATGTAAAAAGTCAAAATGGTGTTAAATTGTTGGCACAAGCACAGTCAGTGTAAGTGCTCCAATCACAAGTTAGTATGTGAGTGAAGGACCAGGGAGCGCTCCCTCCCTCTCTGTTCTCTCCATGTGTCTGAGGCTCTGTGGGTTTGCTCTGGACTGCAGTGTATATCTAGGCCAGAAAAACACGGACAGAGCTACTCTATGGGATTCAAAACCCAACGCTCAATCCACCAATTGAAAAATAATAACAACCCATTAAAAAGAAACAATTGAGCTGTGAAAGCTTTTTTGGGGGAAAAAGTAAATATCCCTCCATTTCATTAGGAATTTTTGAGATTGATAATCAAACAGTCCTCAGGGCAGAGAGGGAGGTGTTATGTTTCTGGACTTTGTAGTAACAACAGCATACTGCACAAAGTCACCCTATAGACAAGCTTGGATATCACATGATTCCACTCCTAAAGGGTTAGGTCAAATTGGGGGTGTTACATTAACAACCCAATCAAAGACACAGAAGACAATGTTCCAAGACAATTATTTTCAGATTCATTTTCAACATACAATTAATCCTAATTTGCTTCAATAGCTTTATGACAAAATTATGAAAATGCATTTTATCTTTTCAGATGGAGGTCATACATAGAAAAATATTCGGAAGATTTGTTTATCTGAGTGTGACTGAGTGTGAGTATGTGTGCATGATAGAGAGAGCCAAAAAGAGAGGGGGGACAGTCAGAGCGTGTGTGATGGAGGGGCAGCGAGACACTGTGCTTAAGGCAAAGGTTACACCAACAGGGCTCATTCACTTGGCTCTCTCACAGGCTGATATTAAATAAATGGTGTAATGAATCAAACCAAAGTCATAAACCATAACCACCCCATTCTACACCCCTCCTTTCCCCACTAAGCCATCCCAACACAAAGTCCCCTGCATCCCCCCCCAGCACCCACCCCACCCATAGCTCAGACGCACTAAGCCCAGCTAGCCACTCACAGCTAGTGGCTAACAGCTTCAGACAGGCGTGGGAGCGGGGGTGTATCCAAGCAGGATCTGGCCCCAGAGCTGCCAGGTCAGGCAGGACAAACAGGGGCTATGGCCAGGAAACAGCCACTCTGCCCTGGGGCCTAGAGCCTCACAGTAATCCCTGTACCCTCCCACCTCCCTGTGCACACACACACACATGCACGCACGTGCACACACACAGTCTGCCCCTTAACCCCTTAACCACCAACACATTGCACCAACACACTCCAGGCACTGAGGGAGCAACACATGTATGGTATGTGCAACATGCAAGTGTTATCTAAATTCAAATCTTCAATTGGTTATTAATTTAGAAAATTACAAATGAACATGAATATTGATAGTTCTGTTTAGAAACGTTTAAGATTCTGCATTTAATTCATGTACAGCTAAAAATAATTCAAGGTGTCAGATATGTCCAACATGTCTGAATGTCATTTTCAACTCACACAGACTTCACGGCAACATTTAGAATGTTCACAGCTAGAAAGAGGATAAGAATCTCTCTTCTGTTTCTCTCTCTGGGTACGCGTTTAGCATCCCCACATCTGGCTCCCTTCCTCTCTTTGGGAGAAAATGAGGAAAAGAAGAGAGAAAGAGAGAGTTGCTGAGTTAATACTTGGAACCCATTCATTCGCGAAGCGGCTCCAGGGGTGGAGGGGGGAATGAAAGCGGGATAGGGAGAAAGAGAGAGAAACGCACTAGAGAGAACGCTACCCCTTTCCTTGCCCAAGCTCATCAAGTACGGGCCAGGGCTCCTGAAAACACAGGGATTACCAGAGTACTGGGGCTCTCCTGGGCCGGCTAGGCCCTGCTCGCTCCTGCACTGCACGCTACACTGCCCTGCTATAGCACTGCATATGGTTCTCACACACACACACACACACACACACACACACACACACACACACACACACACACACACACACACACACACACACACACACACACACACACACACACACACTGCCTCTCTCACATCAACACACACACACACGTTGTGGAGACCAGACACAGAAAGAACTGAATGTACAGAGTGAACACAGGGTCAGATAGTAAGTGAGATAAAATACTTGTTCTGTTACTCAGCTTCACTGCTACTGCCTCAGAGCCAAGTCCAACAGGCAAACATCTGGGTGATTTGGGGTCATAGTATTTATTTAATTTCTATATTAACTAACAAAGATTGTCAATGCATCTCTATGAAACCTATAATGTATTAATATATACAGTGGGTATCATAAGAATTCACCCCCTTCTATTTCTTCACATTTTGTTCCATTACAAATTGTGATTGAAATTAATTTCATTGATCTACACCAAATACCCTGTAATGTCAAAGTGGAAGAACAATTCAAACAATTCAAAATAATAAGGGATGACATGATTTTTGAATGCCTAACCCTTCCTCTGTCCCACATACATACAACATGTGTAAGGTCCCTCAGTCAAGTTTTGAATTTTGGCATATAGCCTAGTGGTTAGAGTGTTGGGCCAGTAACCGAAAGGTTGCTGGATTGAATCCACGAGCTGACAAGGTAAAAATATGTCATTCTGCTCCTGAGCAAGGCGGTTAACCCACTGTTCCCCGGGTGCTGTGGATGTTGATTATGGCACCTCTCTGATTTAGGGTTAAATGCAGAAGACACATTTTTTTAAGGCATTCAGTTGTACAACTGATTAGGTATCCCCCTTTATGTTTGGGGCAAATCCAACACCCCATCGCTGAGTAACTGCCTCCTTATTTTCATGCATGGGGGTGGCTGCATCATGGTATGGGTATGCTTGACATCGAGGAGTTTTTCAGGATAAAAAAAATGGGATGGGGCCTCCCGGGTGGCGCAGTGGTCTAGGGCACTGCATTGCAGTGCTAGCTGTGCCACCAGAGACTCTGGGTTCACGCCCAGGCTCTGTTGCAGCCGGCCGCGAACCGGGGGTCCATGGGGCGACGCACAATTGGCCTAGCGTCGTCCGGGTTAGTGACGGTTTGGCCGGTAGGGAAATCCTTGTCTCATCGCGCACTAGCGACTCCTGTGGCGGGCCGGGCGCAGTGCACGCTAACCAGGTCGCACTGTGTTTCCTCCGACATATTGGTGTGGTTGGTTTCCGGGTTGGATGCGCACTGTGTTAAGAAGCAGTGCGGCTTGGTTGGGTTGTGTTTCGGGGGACGCATGGCTTTCGACCTTCGTCTCTCTCCCGAGCCCGTACGGGAGTTGTAGCGATGAGACAAGATAGTATCTACTAACAATTGGATACCATGAAAATGGGGTAAAAATGAAATGAAATAAGGAAACGGGATGGTGCTAAGCACAAGTCAAATCCAATAGGAAAACCTGGTTCAGTCTGCATTCCACTAGACACTGGGAGATTAATTCAGCAAGGCAATAACCTAGAACACAAGGCCAAATCTACACTGGAGTTGCTTACCAAGAAGACAGTGAATTTTCCTGGGTGGCCAAGTTACAGTTTTGACTTAAATCTGCTTGAAAAAATCTATGGTAAGACTTAAAAATTGTCTAGTCACAACCTTGACAGAGATTGAAGAATTTGAAAAATAATAATGGCCAACTGTTGCACAATCCAGGTGTGCAAAGCTCTTATAGATGTACCCAAGAAGACTCACAGCTGTAATCACTGCCAAAGGTGATTCTAACATGTATTGACTCAGGGGGTGAATACTTATCAAATCAAGATTTATTAGTTGCATTTTTCATTCATGTTAAAACAAAACAAGGGTGATGAATAATCCACTGGTCACTGATGTGTTCAGACACTGATGTGTTCAGTCCCCAAGGTCTTTATCAGGTCAGGAAACCCCCTATGACAGGTATGTGGCGAGCAACTCCCACCCTCCAATGCCTCATGCATGTCTGAGGAATGATCCACTGACACCAAAAATAAGGTGAAATCCTGCTTACAGGTAAGCAGAGCAGTTGAGCAATCAGGTGACGAGGGGGGAGAGCAAAATGTGGAAGACCCCCCAGGATTTGGCAACTGAAGGACTGGGGTTATCAGGCCCTGTTGGGCATGTTTTATTTATAATGCTTTTGGGTCATTTTCAACCTCCCTTTCCTACATATAAAGTCCTATCTTTCCTACATATAAAGTCCTATCTTTCCTACATATAAAGTCCTATCTTTCCTACATATAAAGTCCTATCTTTCCTACATATAAAGTCCTATCTTTCCTACATATAAAGTCCTATCTTTCCTACATATAAAGTCCTATCTTTCCTACATATAAAGTCCTATCTTTCCTACATATAAAGTCCTATCTTTCCTACATATAAAGTCCTATCTTTCCTACATATAAAGTCCTATCTTTCCTACATATAAAGTCCTATCTTTCCTACATATAAAGTCCTATCTTTCCTACATATAAAGTCCTATCTTTCCTACATATAAAGTCCTATCTTTCCTACATATAAAGTCCTATCTTTCCTACATATAAAGTCCTATCTTTCCTACATATAAAGTCCTATCTTTCCTACATATAAAGTCCTATCTTTCCTACATATAAAGTCCTATCTTTCCTACATATAAAGTCCTATCTTTCCTACATATAAAGTCCTATCTTTCCTACATATAAAGTCCTACCTTTCCTACATATAAAGTCCTATCTTTCCTACATATAAAGTCCTATCTTTCCTACATATAAAGTCTAGCTCTTGACAAGCAATTACAGATTATGGTTAAAGGGGCAGTGCAGTAAAAAAAAATAGCTAGGCTGATTTTCCTGTGTTTTATATACATTTCCCCACTATGAGATTGGAATAATACTGTGAAATGGTGAAAATTATGATATTACCCTTTTAGTGTAAGAGCTGTTTGAAAAGACCACATTCAATTTCAGCTCATTTTGCATGGGTGGAGTTTGTCTGCCAATAACAAAGAGAGTTTCTAGCCTCTTTGCCAATAACAGATTGTTTCAGGTTATATATCCCTCCTATTAGGCTCCTCCAATTAGGTCCCTCACTCCCAGACAGTCGCAGCAAAATTCTTGCTTGAGAAACAGTTTTTTTGCTAAGAAGCTATTGGTTTCTTTTTGACCATTTTAATTGAAAACAATCACAGTAAGGTTATTAATTGTTACCCAGAAGTGATTTGATATTGAGATAAAAACAGCTGCATTGGACCTTTAATGTCTTTGTTGTTATGGAGCATATGTAGGCCTAGTCACCTGCTGTGGCTCCCAGAAGCTCTTCAATACTAACCCATTTACCTCATAAACCTTCATCCTCTCCTTTTATTTGGTCTGAAATTAAATACAGGTCCAACTTGCATAACAATGGTTTTTGTGGACTATATCAAAGCTAAATACACACCTTGTCGAGTGAACAGTTATGTCAGATTCAAATCAATCTCCTGGTAGGAACGATTGGTTAGCCAGTGATAGGGTTACCATTTCATGGCAAAATGCTCCCACATATCATTTAAGTAGTAAGCAGGTGGCAATAGCCTACTTTTCAAACAAGCAGTTAAGGCATACATTTGTTGGTTCAATTTGTTAGTTAAATGTCACAACACTACAAAAATTGTCTGCTGTTTACAAGTTCGATTTATTAATTGTTGACAAAATACTTCTGGTATTTTCCACCTGTGACATGTGTCACTTAGTTGTAATATAAGCATTTGGAAAGTTGGTCATGTGACATTGTTATTCTTATGATTCCTTCCACCTGTAACAGTATCAACTCCAAAGTTCTGTCATGAACATTATCAATAACCAAGTTTCCATCCACAGTTTCTATGCAAGTAAAGACATACTGTATAGAAAAACCCCACAGATAAAACAAGTTACGATAAACTCCACAGGGTGATGAAAGTGCACGGTGATGAGGTTGATGCTCTTTTACGATACACATGGAGGGTCTTAATTTGTATGCAAGTGACATGACGATGGGTGCTTAGCTGCCAATTACCACATGAGGATGATCTTGCTCTTATCAAAGTCATCATAAAACCTAACCTGTCAACTTTATCAGCAAACAGTTTGCCATTTACAGTGGGGCAAAAAAGTATTTAGTCAGCCACCAATTGTGCAAGTTCTCCCACTTAAAAAGATGAGAGAGGCCTGTAATTTTCATCATTAGGTACACTTCAACTATGACAGACAAAATGAGAAAAAAAATCCAGGAAATCACATTGTAGGATTTTTAATAAATTTATTTGCAAATTATAGTGGAAAATAAGTATTTGGTCAATAACAAAAGTTTACCTCAATACTTTGTTATATACCCTTTGTTGGCAATGACAGAGGTCAAACGTTTTCTGTAAGTCTTCACAAGGTTTTCACACACGGTTGCTGGAGTCCCTGGCGGCATAGTGTGTTACTGATGGTAGGCTTTGTTACTTTGGTCCCAGCTCTCTGCAGGTCATTCACTAGGTCCCCCCGTGTGGTTCTGGGATTTTTGCTCACCGTTCTTGTGATCATTTTGACCCCATGGGGTGAGATCCTGCGTGGAGCCCCAGATCGAGGGAGATTATCAGTGGTCTTGTATGTTTTCCATTTCCTAATAATTGCTCCCAGAGTTGATTTCTTCAAACCAAGCTGCTTACCTATTGCAGATTCAGTCTTCCCAGCCTGGTGCAGGTCTACAATTTTGTTTCTGGTGTCCTTTGACAGCTCTTTGGTCTTGGCCATAGTGGAGTCTGAATGTTTGAGGTTGTGGACAGGTGTCTTTTATACTGATAACAAGTTCAAACAGGTGCCATTAATACAGGTAACGAGTGGAGGACAGAGGAGCCTCTTAAAGAAGATGTTACAGGTCTGTGAGAGCCAGAAATCTTGCTTGTTTGTAGGTGACCAAATACTTATTTTCCACCATAATTTGCAAATAAATTCATTAAAATCCTACAATATGATTTTCTGGATTTTTTTCTTCTCATTTTGTCTGTCATAGTTGAAGTGTACCTATGATGAAAATTACAGGCCTCTCTCATCTTTTTAAGTGGGAGAACTTGCACAATTGGTGGCTGACTAAATACTTTTTTTGCCCCACTGTATCTCAACAGTTTGTGTGACGAAACCATCGATAGAGTGGAAAAGGCAATCGAAACACGTTGAACTTAAATATATTTTTATTCGGTACAGGAGAACTTGAGCAAAAATGTTTTTATTTGCACTACGACATCACGTACAGGCATTTATCTGCAACAAGTCAGTTTTGATGGACACAAAACTTGTGGAAAAATGCGCATATGCTTTAAATGCAGATTTTATAATATTCACATGAAAATCTGTTGCAAATTGGATGAAACCTAGCTACTGTAATCAATAAGTACATTTACTTATAGGTCTGTATGAAGATAGTCTTTGATTTTGTGAAAATTTGATTTTTCCTAATGTAGTCAACCCATTAATCTACATAGTCATTAGTCTTATGTTATGACTCAAAGGTAATGTATCATATGAATAATATGTTAAAAATAACATCTATAAAATTTTGGAAATAGACACACACCAACAAAAAGGCCTAATAATGTAAATCTCTGAGCTCCTGTCTGACAGGGTGGGTATTGTGGGCCTACCTGCTCTTCACAGGGTCACCAAGGAGAAGGACAAACAAGAGGATCATACTGTATCAAAGAGATCATAGGGGAAGAAGAACAGTTTAAACATTTTGTTTTATCTTAAGATCTTACTACTTTCTCAAAAATAGGATTTTGGCCTTTTCTGTGAGATGAAAACCTTCCTCCAAGTTGTGATGTAGCTAAATATGGATGTGTCTGTGTGGAGCATTCCTGGGGGGGCTATGTGGCCCAGACTGAAGGAGGATGAGTAAGAGCTTGTGGCAGGGGTGGATGGGATGAGGTTTGGGTCGGGTGTCTGGGAAGTCTTTTTGGGTGTGTGCATGTGTAAAGAGGGGGAGGGGTTGTCGACTGAATATCTATGAAAGTAGCCTAACCTACCGTTCAAATGTCAGAACACAAGCTTCTGAATTTGGGAGTTTTATTACCCCCCCCCCCCCCCCCCCCATTTCATTAACCAATAATGTTCCACGGGGCTAAATTAGGTATCAGTGAGGTGACGCAGGTAGACTCAGCGTTGGACGTCAGAGTTTCAGAGGGCAGATAGATGAGAGAGAGCCACACTCTGAGAGGGGACAAGGAGTTTCTTTCAAACCCCTCTCCTCACTGTCTCTTCATAGCTATCAACAGGCACTTCTCCCATGCTCCCTCTATTCTCCACTGAAAAGAAGGTAACAACTAAGCGTTGTTCTATCATAACATGCAATATTTCCTACCTACAATTTATGAGTATTAATGTCTTTTTACCGAATATCTACAGCATCTCATCACAAATGAAATGATTCTACTGCATGCATCATACAAGAAAGTAGACAAAAAGTTCTTGCCATTGCTATATACTATATATATACAATGCATTCAGAAAGTATTCAGACCCCTTGACCTTTTTGCACATTTTGTTACGTTACAGCCTTATTCTAAAATTGATTACATATCTAAAACAATCTGCAATCTACACACAATAGCCCATAATGACAAAGCGAAAACAGATGTATTAAAAATAAAAACAGAAATACCTTAGAGAACTATTCAGACCCTTTCTATGAGACTCGAAATTGAGCTCTGAAATTGAGCTCCTGTTTCCATTGATCATCCTTGAGATGTTTTTACAACTTGGAGTCCACCTGTGGTAAATTCAATTGATTGCACATGATTGGAAAGGCACACACTTGTCTATATAAGGTCCCTCAGTTGACAGTGCAAGTCAGAGTAAAAACCAAACCATTAGGTCGAAGCAATTGTCTGTAGAGCACCGAGACAGGATTGTGTCGACGCATAGCTCTAGAGAAGGGTACCAAAAATGTTTTGCGGCATTGAAGGTCCCCAAGAACACAGTGGCCTCCATCATTCTTAAATGAAAGAAGTTTGTAATCACCAAGACTCTTCCTAGTGCTGGCAATTGGGGGAGAAGCTGAGCAATTGGGGGAGAAGGGCCTTGGTCAGGGAGGTGACCAGGAACCCGATGGTCACACTGACAGAGCTCTAGAGTTCCTCTGTGGAGATGGGAGAACCTTCCAAAAGGACAACCATCTCTGCAGCACTCCACTAATCAGGCCTTTATGGTAGAGTGGCCAGACGGAAGCCTCTCCTCAGTAAAAGGCACATGACAGCCCGTTTGGCACCTAAAGGACTCTCCGACCATGAGGAACAAGATTCTCTGGTCTGATGAAACCAAGATTGAACTCTTTGGCATGAATGCGAAGCGTCACGTCTGGAGCAAACCTGGCACCATCTCTACGGTGAAGCATGGTGGTGGCAGCATCATGCTGTGGGGATGTTTTTCAGCGAAAGGGACTAGGAGACTAGTCAGGATCGAGGCAAAGATGAACGGAGCAAAATACAGAGAGACCCTTGACCATAACCTGCTCCAGACCGCTCAGGACCTCAAAAAGGTTCACCTTCCAATAGGACAACAACCCTAAGCACACAGCCATGAAAACGCAGCAGTTGCTAAGGGACAAATCTCTGAATGTCCTTGAGTGGCCCAGCCAGAGCCCAGACTTGAACCCGATCAAACATCTCTGGAGAGACCTGAAAATAGCTGTGCAGCGACGCTCCCCATCCAACCTGGCAGAGCTTGAGAGGATCTGCAGAGAAGAATGAGAGAAACACTCCAAATACAGGTGTGCTAAGCTTGTAGTGTCATACCCAAGAAGACTCCAGGCTGTAATCACTGCCAAAGGTGCTTCAACAAAGTACCGAAGAAAGGGTCTGAATACTAATGTAAATGTGATATTTTATTTTTTTGATAAATTAGTTAAAAATTCTAAAAACATGTTTTTGCTTTGTCATTATGGGGTAGTGTGTAGGTTGATGAGGGGAAAAAACTATTGAATTAATTTTAGAATAATGTAAAGTAACAAAATGTCATTGGGTCTGAATACTTTCCAAAGCCACTGTGTATCTATCTATAATTCATTAAACCCAAGGCCCAATTGATTAAATGATTGCCAATCTAGCCTATTGTTGTCACCCTAGACATCATCAGCAGCATTAGTTGTTCACCTCAAAGCATCCCTTGGCCCTGGCATTGCCTGGTGATGACAGACAGACAGTCCATCGGCAGACAAACAGCAGAGGGAGGAGCAGTGATAAGACACAGCCTTTATACACACAGACAAGATAGGGAGAGCTACACACACTTCCACAAGAAATCACAATGTCCCATCCCAGCCTACATATTCATGCTTGCGCAGATCCACACATGCTCACCCCACATGAGCAGGGGGAGGCATGTATGTGCATGCAAAAACACACACACTGAGGGCCAAGCTCCAGTCCCAGTGTTCAACCTTTGTCTTTGTGAAACTTCATTAAAGCAGAAAGGTCAGCAGCAAACACGTTTCACAGGCAGGCTAGGTGATTAAGCCTTGTACACCCCACCTCCCTAGTTCACATGTATTATCTGGAGACCTATTAAAAACAGTAAAAAATATATATTTTATGCTAAAGATTCCCCATTTTTATATAATTTATATCTGTCCCCTCACAGGTTTATGGTCATTTTAACCCCTCATGAATTAACAGCCAGCCAGCAGACTACTCTCGTTCGCTCTCTCATTCACCTGTGGTTAAAACCATTCCTCTTGTGGTCAGTGTGCCCCCCCCCCCCATCACATGTCTTTATCTTCCCTACATCCCTTGTCCCTTCCTTCCATTGTCCTGTAGAGCCCAAGCCCAGCTCAGACAGGTGGGATCAGCCCCCATTAGGTTCCACAAAACTTAGGCACACAAATGGCCATTCACTTGGTAGACTCCCAGCTAGATTCCAACACCCTCCAACCCCCTCCCTCCTTAGTGCAGTGTCAGGGGTTCCGTTCCACTGGAGCTTGTCATCCCAGTCTGAGACATCCATTTGGTCATATGGAATGGGGAGACTTCACTTCCTGAAGTGCAAGGTTCCAAAGTAGTGAAGCATTCGATCATAAGACTCCGAGTAACTCCAGCATTTCAGGAATTGTAGACTGCACTCATAAAGCTCATTTCTTTACTATCACTTCATTCAAACAAAAATGTGCATGACAATGTATTAGATGAATGAGTTCTAGGGTTAATTTAAATGTAGATTTATTAGAACCAGATGCAGACACTCCTTTTCTCAAATGTTGGTCAGTAGCACCATCAAACATTGAGATGGGGAAATTAAAAAAGGTAAGCATGATATGGCTGAGTCAGTAACACTGTACTGCTACAGGTCTGGATTTGAAAAGTAGGCCCAATAGTAAAGATGTCAGCAGACAGGCTGTCGGAACATAGACAACAGATAGCAAAACACACCCATACTACCCTCTACTGGACTGTTGTAGCCGGTGCAGCGTGGTCCTTCAGAGGAGCGCTCCAGTGGCCACATCATTTAAAACCATTAACTTTGATTACAGAGTTGCCACTAGAGCAGAGATTCTGTATTAGCAGAATAAAAGCATATTGTTGCTATGGACCTCTTTATAGATAAAACAAGAACTGTTACGCACTCCTCTATGAAGAGGGAACGCAACACCCTGCAACAACTCAACTCTCCATGAAGTGAAAGAGGTATGGGACTGTAGGTGCGAGTACGGATGACAAAGGCAGAGAGAGTGGTACCGTTTACAAGGAATTTATTCCTTCACACGGTAATATGGGGAAAAGGGGATGGACGGAACCAAAGAAAGTAAATATCAAAGCCCCCTCTCCTACCTTACCTGTCTAACCACTACATACCTAACTTAGCACCACCTGGTGCGCTAACCAAAATACAGTGGGTGGTCTGCCCAGGTCTTTCCTAGTGTGCCTAGACAGTGAATATACCATGGGTATATGTATGCCCGCGGGCCTCTTGCCTAAGCACTCCCTAGGTGCCTTCTCCTTCCCCCCTGGGAACAAATGAAACAGAATAACACAAACAATTTCAATAATCAAAACACTGCATCCTATTGACACACAACAGACATAACCAATCAGCTCCCTCACTCAACCAATACAGGACACACTAATAATCTCCCTCTGCTGAACAACCAACACAGTATATCACCCTCAGCCATCAGCCTCCTCTCTCAGCAATCATCTCTC
This sequence comes from Oncorhynchus kisutch, assembly GCF_002021735.2. Taxonomy (NCBI): domain Eukaryota; kingdom Metazoa; phylum Chordata; class Actinopteri; order Salmoniformes; family Salmonidae; genus Oncorhynchus; species Oncorhynchus kisutch. The sequence continues at coordinate 33,999,944 of NC_034186.2, forward strand.
AGTTATGATCTTTCTGCAATCTATATCTCTGCAATGACCTCCCAGCAATGATCTCTCTGCTGAACAGAACACTGGCTTTTATATAGCTTCAGAAGGAGTCTAATCAGATACAGCTGTAACTTGACGAGGGGGCGGGGTCAGCTCCAATCATCAATGGGGCTGACCAATCAGCTGCTTGGGGAGAATTCAGGAAGCCATCTCCTGAAACACACTCAAATACAAACTACAACACAGAAACTGGGGAACGTAACACGTCCACCACAAAAAAATGCAAATATACAGTTTGCAATAACAAAAAAACATATCGCATCCGCAGTTAGTAAACCCGTGATAGAGCGTAGGCAACCACATTCACCGAGCCCTTCACATAAGCTATCTGTACATTATAGCCTTGGATAATCAGAGCCCACCGCATAAGGTGCCTGACCTCACTAACGCTCTTGCGGCTGAATAGAAGCAAGTCCTCACAGCAATATTCCAACATCTAGTGGAAAGCCTTCCCAGAAGAGTGGAGGATGTAATATTAGCAAGGGGGGACCAACTCCCACGATTTTGGAATGAGATGTTCGACGAGCAGGTGTTCACATACTTTTGATCATGAAGTGTGTATGTGATTGTATAGAAATGTAACCCATGTTTGAAGTGTTTTAGTTATCTGTTTGGGCTTCTTGCGGTCAATTTGCAGTCTATAAATGATTTCTAATTATGTTGCGGCCCCCTTACCATCCCCTCAAGAAAGAATCTGCCTGCAGCTGCACCTAGTTGATGTTCCCTGAGATAGGGCGCTGGGCCACCACAAGCCTGAACAGCTTCAATGCAACTTGGCATAGATTCTACAAGTGTCTGTAAATCTATTTGATGGATGCGACAGCATTCTAGTTTTTTTGTTGATGGTGGTGGAAAACGCTGTTTCAATCGTAGCTCCAGCATCTCCCATAACTGTTCAATTGGGCTGAGATCTGGTGACTAAAATGGCCATAATTTACATAATCGTCATGCTCAACAATCCATTCAGTGACCACTTGGGCCTTGTGGATGGGCATATTCTCATCCTGTGGGGGCATAGACATGGTATGCAAAATTATGGCCAGCATAATGGCTTGCTCAGCATTTTTATACATGAACCTAACCATGATGGGATGTTAATTGATTAATTAACTCAGGAACCACACCTGTGTGAAAACACTTGCTTTCAATATACTCTTTTATCCCTCATTTACTTTATTTTGGCAGTTACCTGTACATGACACACACAAACTGGCACATCCATAACACAGAACATCTCAGTACAACAAGAATACATGTCTGGTGGTTTGGGATAGATGGGGCCTTATTGCTTCTGTAGACTGTCTCTGTTGTCATCTGAGCATCTACTGCTTTTCCCTCTCTCCAGACACCTGTCAATACACACTTGCACATACAAAATGTAACTGACCACCTTCTCTTGGATCAGGTCATTTCCTCACATGGACAGTTTCATTTGGAAGAAAAGTATCCAAGAGCACACTGCTCTTTCCCTGCTATTCAAGGCGCTGTAGTTAGTTGCCTCCCATCTGATTACTGCAGTCAAAGAAGAGAACATATCGGACGTCAGCAGTCCCATACATGACATGGGTCCAGCCCTGGAGGTTGTCTTGGTTACAAGGAAAGCCATCAATTAGGCTGCTGAATTATGGCTGGTTCAACTACATCGTCTCCTCCATCGCATGGGAGAGGACGGGGGCAGAGGAATTGGAAGGGTACAAACAGGATCTGATGACTGTATGTAGTGTTTTACTCAATTCCTTTCAAAATAATGCCTTGTCAAGCCTTTCTACTCAGGCCCACTATGGATCTAGGATCTTAATTTGAGCCAGTTTGCTACAGCAGGAAAATACTCTTGCAGAAACTGTAAATGTGAATTATTATGTGGGTTATAATTCATGGACATTTTGTAGGGGTTAATATATTTTTCGTAAGGGAAAATCATGTCTGAAATTTAAAAGTGTAAATAACACATTTCAGTAGCCCTTTTAAACCTCAAATACACTACAAGTTTGAAATGTTCTGCAATGTTGGAATGTTATCCTGCAACAGGGTGATAGAATTAAGATCCCACATTTGTAGCAAATAAAAAATTAAAAATAAACAATAATGTAGGGTTGCATTTGACATCATCATGATGATGTGGCCGTTGACACTTTGCTTCTTGACAGTCCAATATCTTAAAAGCATGACTGGTGATATGCAAAACATTTTGGGACTGTATCAACAGTGGACTAATTGGAAATAATACCAAAATGAAGTTCCTCTTTAAGTGCAAACAAATGAATAGCAAACATCACATGACGAGGTACACTGTTAAAATAAAGTGCTTTTGTAACACCAAAACTAATGGCAACTGAGCTGTCACTAATTCAAAGGAGACAAAACCTTCATTTTTCTGGAGTATTGAAACACATCATCCTGAGATGTTTTGAAACATGGCACATGGTGTTGTAACACCACTTAATCAGCTGTTGTGCAACACATTGCCAGGGACTGGGAGCACTACCTGAAAAGGTTCAACACTCTTTTAGTGTTTCAAGTTCTGTTTAGTGCCGAATTAGCTTCTCTTTTGGTGTTGTTTCCTCTCTACAGCTTCAAAATAGTATTATGGTGTTTTATACCCCGTGTAGTGCAGAATTAGATAACTTATTCTAGAGTATTTTCATTGATTTAGGTATCTGATCATTTGTCAGTTTAACCCATTTTGTCAGGCATTGTTGAGCACAGTGCTCCTTCCACCAGTAGTAACTGTAGGTTTTACAGCAGGATACTGTATTTGCCTCTACCATTAAAAGTTGGACATTTGGGAATGGGTCGTCTCATCATTGAACTCCATTTTGCCTGACGGTTTTGATATCCGTTCATCATGATACATTATACCTCATGGCACAACAATCTGCTTAATACTAATATAGATGTATAATTTCCTATCTTCAAACATGCATACAACAAAGTGTGAAAAACTATTTAAAAAATGTATTACCCAGAATCTTAATAACAGAGCCACGTGGTAAGATAGGAAGTGCAAGGAAGTTAAGCCATTTTGCCACAACTTTGGAAGTATGTTTGGGTTATTTGTCCATTTGGAAGACCCATTTGCGACCAAGCTTTAACTTCCTGACTGATGTCTTGAGATGTTGCTTCAATATATCCACGTAATTTTCCTGACTCATGATGCCATCTATTTTGTGAAGTGCACCAGTCCCTCCTGCAGCAAGGCACCCCCACAACATGATGCTGCCACCCCCGTGCTTCACGGTTGGGATGGTGTTCTTTGGCTTGCAAGCATCCCCCTTTTACCTCCAAACATAACGATGGTCATTATGGCCAAACAGTTCTATTTTTGTTTCATCAGACCAGAGAACATTTCTCCAAAAAGTATGATCTTTGTCCCCATGTGCAGTTGCAAACCGTAGCCTGACTTTTTTATGGCGGTTTTGGAGCAGTGGCTTCTTCCTTGCTGAGTGGCCTTTCAGGTTATGTCGATATAGGACTCGTTTTACTGTGGATATAGATAATTTTGTACCTGTTTCCTCTAGCATCTTCACAAGGTCCTTTGCTCTGGGATTGATTTGCACTTTTCACACCAATGTACGTTCATCTCTAAGAAACAGAATGAGTCTCCTTCCTGAGCGGTATGACGGTTGCGTGGTCCCATGGTGTTTATACTTGCGTACTATTGTTTGTACAGATGAACGTGGTATCTTCAGGCATTTGGAAATTGCTCCGAAGGATGAACCAGACTTGTGGAGGTCCACATTTTTTTTCTGGGGACTTGGCTGATTTCTTTTGATTTTCCCATGACGTCAAGCAAGGAAGTACTGAGTTTGAAGGTAGGCCTTGAAATTCATCCACAGGTACACCTCCAATTGACTCAAATTATGTCAATTAGCCTATCAGAAGCTTCTAAAGCTATTACATAATTTTATGGAATTTTCCAAGCTGTGTAAATGCACAGTCAATTTAGTGTATGTAAACTTCTGACCCACCGAAATTGTGATACAGTGAAATAATCTGTGTAAATAATTGTTGGAAAAATTACTTGTGTCATGCACAAAGTAGATGTCCTAACCGACTTGCCAAAACTATAGTTTATTAACAAGAAATTAGTGAAGTGGTTGAAAAACGAGTTTTAATGACTGCAACCTAAGTGTATGTAAACATCTGACTTCAACTGTATATGGTCAGCTGCAGCAAAGAAAGAGATATAAAAAAAGCTCCAAATGGCTCAAAACAGGGCTTCCAGATTAGCGCTTCATTGCTCTAACCAGATGAATATTATCCAAATGCATCAGAATCTCTCATGGCTTCACGTTGAAAACAAATTACTATCAGTCTTCTGATTTTCTTTAGAAATGTTACATATATTTTTTAAACACAGTATTTTTCATGGCCAGTTAGTACATACTAGCAACACGCATAACCACCAAACCAGAAAGGCAAATTCAGGGCAGCTAAGACAACCCAAGGACAAATCACCTTAAATCTACAGTTTGATATAGAGCCATAGCTGAATGGAACTCTTTACCAATCCATATTTCTCAGACAAAAAGTAAATCCACCTTCAAGAAAAAAATTAACATTTAATGCAATAGACCATATGATTGGACAGGAAATAGAAAGCATCAACTGAATGTTAAATGTGTTTCCTGTCAGGTATTTTAATTGTAATGTCTTGTTAATTGGTGTTGGACCCCAGGAAGATTAGCTAGCGATACGGCGTAAGCTAATGGGGGTCCTAACCCTAACCCTTTTAGCTATCTTTTAGCTATCCCTAACCCTAACTCCTAGCCTACCTAACATTAGCCAGCTAGCCATCTAGCTAGAATTTGTTACATATAAGTTATGCAAATTCGAAACATATAATACTTTTTTGTAATTTGTTACATGTCATAGGAAATGGGTGATGTACATACCATTCCATCACTGGCGATTTTAGCATGTAAATCTTGGTTGGCACAACACTAAACAATACATTAATTGCACTATAACGGCGACAAGCGGTGCCCACAAACTGTTAAGGCCTACATAAAGCTGTCCCAACAGCAGTGACAACACCTTACCACTGCTACGCCTGGCTTTCAGCTGAGCCTTGTCTGGCAGTGAAATAATTCATTCAGCCTCGTTCACTGCCTTTAAAAAAAAGATAGGTGATATGGCTGACTTGCTTAAACAAATGTGGTTTCTACTGACAATTGAAATGTACAAACTATGGCATAAGGGAACAATGAGCGGATAAGAGGCGTTCTGTAATTTCGATTAAGACATTAACGAGTGACGAAGGACGTAGTCAATTTAACTACAGTGGGGCAAAAAAGTATTTAGTCAGCCACCAATTGTGCAAGTTCTCCCACTTAAAAAGATGAGAGAGGCCTGTAATTTTCATCATAGGTACACTTCAACTATGACAGACAAAATGAGGGAAAAAAATCCAGAAAATCACATTGTAGGATTTTTAATGAATTTATTTGTAAATTATGGTGGAAAATAAGTATTTGGTCAATAACAAAAGTTTATCTCAATACTTTGTTATATACACTTTGTTGGCAATGACAGAGGTCAAACGTTTTCTGTAAGTCTTCACAAGGTTTTCACACACTGTTGCTGGTATTTTGGCCCATTCCTCCATGCAGATCTCCTCTAGAGCAGTGATGTTTTGGGGTTGTTGCTGGGCAACAAGGACTTTCAACTCCCTCCAAAGATTTTCAATGGGGTTGAGATCTGGAGACTGGCTAGGCCACTCCAGGACCTTGAAATGCTTCTTGCGAAGCCACTCCTTCGTTGCCCGGGCGGTGTGTTTGGGATCATTGTCATGCTGAAAGACCCAGCCACGTTTCATCTTCAATGCCCTTGCTGATGGTAGGCTTTGTTACTTTGGTCCCAGCTCTCTGCAGGTCATTCACTAGGTCCCCCCGTGTGGTTCTGGGATTTTTGCTCACCGTTCTTGTGATCATTTTGACCCCACGGGGTGAGATCTTCCGTGGAGCCCTAGATCGAGGGAGATTATCAGTGATTTTCTCGATTCTTTTCCTCATTTTGTCTGTCATAGTTGAAGTGTACCTATGATGAAAATTACAGGCCTCTCTCATATTTTTAAGTGGGAGAACTTCCACAATTGGTGGCTGACTAAATACTTTTTTGCCCCACTGTATGTGTTCAGCACCTTTGAAATGTACAGCAACAGAATGCTGCACATCAGCTGCTCTTACAGTATTTTCCCTGTACACCAAGTCAGAACCATAGGATAAATAAAGGGTACATATAAACAGACAATGAAACCTCTTACAATATTAGATGATGACATTTCTCTAAAACAGGTTATAGGCTACATGTGCAGCAAACGGGCCTGAACAGTCAGAACAGTAAGGTTAGGTGAAATTAAGAGGTAAAAATAGACCAAATTATTAGGGTGAGGCACATGGGCTACTAACAGCTTACTACACAACATACACTTAGTATTACTTTCTTAGCTACAGTATACCTGTCTCCCTGGTATATTACATCATTTATGTAGCAGCATACAAGACATTTTTGGACTCACCTTAGCTTGTGTTGTGCTCACTTAAACATGAAGGTGGCGCGGCGGTATTGTATTCAAACTTTGTCATCAAAGCAAATTCTGGAATTCTCTGGATTTATGGTGGGAACTCTGGAAAAACAACACACAGCCATTCTATTGAATAGCAGGCTACTGGTTGCTTTGCACTGCTTGCAGTTAGCCACTGATTCCTTCCAAACGACTTATTGTTGAATATGCGATTTCCAACTTTGTTGCGCAATCTTTATGTCCAATGGCCGATGCGCACCGATGCATTTTATCTATAATTTATCTTAATTATTTCTCTTCATATGACAAGGATTAAAAGGATTTACCAGTAAATTGACTTTGAAAGTAAGATGTTGACATGATCAGTCCAACCAAAGCTACTGTACATATAACATGATTTGATGTCATTTTATCTGTGGCCAATGACCTTGAGCCTTCTTGGAAGGGCACTTGTAATTTAACTCTATGGCAGGACCCAAAGGGCTGAAATTTTGGATGTCTACCCTTACTAAGGACATACACTTTGCGATGATGTAGTGTCCCCATGAGTGACAGAACACTGAGCCAATCACAGCGCAATCCTCCCATTTTGTTTTTGCTGGCTCCCCCACCACCACAGAAAGCACTGAGCTAGGCTGAAACACCTGCATTTTGGAGCTGCCTTACTCAAGAAAACAAAAAGAGACTATGTGTGTCTGCGGCATTATTAACTCAATTATATATATATATTTTTTTTTACATTGTTTGCAAACTGATGTGACACGTATTAATGCCAAAATAACATGCAAAACAGGCAAGCCTTTTAGACTGATAGCCTCTAATTTCAAATGTTCACATACTTCCACAATTTTGGCACACTGGGTTCATTTCCCTGCGCCCAGTCCTTCAAGTAGAAACACAACCTGTAGTATCATCAAGAACACGCAAAAATTATTTTGTTAAAAGTAGGCCTACTCGGAGGCAGGAGTGATCTTTAACCAACTCCAAGGCAAATGGATCACTGAAAGATGACAGCAGAGTTCCAGTGTGTCATTAAGGGGAGGTGCTTTGCTACTTCGGTCTACTGTACACATCAGATTCACTCGCAGAGCCGATCGCATATGTGATACCAAGTGGCATAAATGAACTGTAGAACCTCCTATTTGTCCTTATTAGCTGAAAATGGGCAGTATTGTCTGCTCATAATGCCACGCTTTAGCTTTGTTGATTTATTAGCTAAGGAAAAAACTCGACAGTGGTTCATCATCATGTCAAACAAAGATTAGTCTAGTGACGAAGGCTATAAATTATTTTAGGAAAAGTAATATTTATTTATAACAATATCAAGCTTTCCTCGTATCTATTTTGTTTTGCCCTAAAATCATATGATACAATTATGTCCGGACCTTATCAATTGTGCTGCCATCAAAGAATGGGGCTAGATTTGACAATTGCTTGCCATTGCATGATTGTGAATATGCAGCTCATAAAAAATTCAACCATCAATTGGTCTATTCTTATCACCAGGCAGACACTTGATGAATGTGAGTAGCCTAGCAGTCATAGGCTATAGCCATTCAAGACATGGAGGAAATGCACAGACTGTTACCGCCAAATAAAGGACTCCCGGCACTCCCACGCGCTCACTCTCCCTCTGCTGTTCATTGGTTCACTCAGCATCATCAGCACCAAGGAAGCTGAACAGCGCCAGACGATGCATCGCCTTGGGAGAGAAGAGGCGACAAGACAGCATCCTTAATGTGTCCATTCGGGGATTTTATCAGCCATGCAGCAACAATTCGATACACTGATTGTCGGATTGGATAGAACTGTTGTCTATGATTTCTAGGTTCTTGAACACTTGTTTTTCACCCGCTGATTTATCAAAGCGCGAGTCTGTTGTTCAGCCAATTCTGCAGAGGAAGCGTTGAATAAAAAATGGGGGATCTCCCTGCATTGACTGTGTTTTATCCTTCGTTTTACACTCATGGTGAGGAATGCCTGGTGGTCTAGATTGTCATCGCTCGGATCAAGCGCGCCTCGTGAGCCGCCAGCGCCGCATCATCATGCATCACGACAACCACCCGACTGGGCCATTGACACGACGCCTCTGAGTGTGCCGCTCTCCCCCGGCTTGTGACATGACAGCCCGGGCACGAAAGAAGAGCATCAACCGGCACAGACCTGCAAGAGGACTTATGGATTTGAATCATTTTGAGGGGCTGGAGCCCACGGAAGCCCGGACTGGAAGAGAGGGCAGTGCCACGCAGACACCGATAGGCTACACTTGCGATCCGAGGCGTAGAGAGGATCCAATACCACCAACTGCTGTTATTTAATTAATCTGCTCCCCTATCCTAAGATCTGACCACCTATCTGTTTTATCTTTGTGCATAAATGTAAATGGTACTGTGCCTTTTTGGATGCATACAATGCATTGACTAATGTGACATATTAAGCATATTGTTTGTAAGTCGATAGGACGTGACAGTGTTATCATCCTGTCTGGTCCAACTGACTAGAACCCTTATCTCATGATGGGCTGCATACAGAGTATCGCCTGTAAGTCGCGCATCAAACGCGAAAACATAGTGGTCTATGACGTTTCCGCCACTATCGATCACTCCCCGACAATCATTGAGGAGAACTCTCCTATAGTGTTGCGCTACAAGACGGCCTATTTCAAGGCCTCTGCACGGATAGCGATGCCCCCTATTCCCCGTAATGAGACTTGGGTGGTGGGTTGGATCCAGGCATGCACACAGATGGAATTCTACAACACCTACAATGACATTGGCATGTGAGTTGAGTTCTCCTCCAGGCTGCTGATTGAAGCTCCCCAGCTGCTCCCACCTCCCTCTGCTGCTCTGTCCCAAACTGTCACTTCTCTGGTGCTGTAGGAAGTGTGTGTGTTTTGTGTGCCATCAAAATTGACATGAATGCAATGCAACACTTGATATGTGGATATGTGTGAGTGTATGTGTAGCAGAGCATTTGTGCAAACAGAAGGTTAACTATGCACTCACCCTCCTTCATTCAAACCCCCACCAATTGATTCTGTTCCAATTGATTCTGTTCCTGTGACTTCACCATCAAAATAGAGATGACAGAGGAGCTACACAACTGCTCCTAGACATACATTGTGTTCACAGAAACGAGGGAGAGAGAGAGAGAGAGAGATGCACTGACACACTCCCACGCTCCCTTCTCTCCAGGAGACAGAATCACACACCCACTGACGAGTAACACATACAGCCTCCTCCAGCACTGCCTGGGGGTGTTTTTCTCTGGAGGAGGCATATGTGAGGAGGTGTTTAATCCTGACTGGGGATGGGGGGGTCTAGGGGTGCAGCAGAAAAACATGACAAATGGAGCTGATCTGAAGGGGAGAACGTGGCATCAGATCACACCAGCCGACACCCTCTCATTGGCCGGAAAACACAAGATATTATTCCACTGACTCACTGAACCATCTATCTATCATACATAGTCTACAGTATGGAGCCCTGAGGTGAAATACATTTATCAAACATATTTTATGTATTTGTATGTCTTACTCTGTTCTTTTTGAGAATGTCTAACACAGAGGCTCCCAAATGTAATGTGCTGCGTGAGACAGCTAAAGCCCTTTGAATCTCCTTGTGAACCTACAGTTCAACACAGTGCTAATCCATGACCCACTAAGAACAGGTTCCAACCCATCATCTATTCAACTGTAGTTTGACCTCTGACTTGTTGTCCTCCTTCAGGTCTAGCTGGGAGCTACCAGAGCTGCGTGAAGGTCTTGTGAGGGCCATCAGTGACTCAGACGGGGTGAGCTACCCCTGGTACGGCAACACCACCGAGACGGTCACCCTGACGGGGCCCACCTCCAAGCCCTCTCGCTTTACCGTCAGCATGAACGATAACTTCTACCCCAGTGTGACCTGGGCCGTGCCCATCAGCGACAGCAACCTGCCCCTGCTCACCCGCATCAAGAGGGACCAGAGCTTCACCACCTGGCTGGTGGCCCTCAACACAGCCACGCGGGAGAAGATCCTGCTGCAGACGGTCAAGTGGCGCATGAGGGTGGACATCCTGGTGGACCCTTCCATGCCCCTGGGCTCCAGAGCCACCCTGACGGGCCGGACGCACCAGGACCAGCCCCGCGTCCTAACCCACATGGAGCCCATCCCCCCCAATGCCCTGGGGAGGCCCAACGCCAACGACGCCCAGGTGCTGATGTGGAGGCCCAGGAAGGGCCCACCCCTAGTGGTCATCCCTCCTAAGTAGCAGAGAGAGGGAAGGGAGGTGTAACTAGGGCCCAGACATCCTGCCATTATGAGATCAATATGGACAGAGACTTGGGGGACAGCTGCCTTAAATCCCCACCACTGCCTTTGAGTAGAGAGAGAGAGAGGACTGCTGCCTGGACCAGAGCCTAAATACAGACCAGACCCACAGAGGGACCTCTGCCTTAATAACATCCTCTGTCCTGGAGAAGCAGAGAGGACTAGTCCTTTGTGAGTGTTGCAGGCCCAGCAGGGCTCAAGAGTAGGCTACACTCTAGGGGAGCAGCCTGTAGCCTACTGCACACCATGCTGCCTCACCGAGATGAGAGCAGCCATCTTTAATTACAGACTGTTCTGGCTCTATGACAGTGATGTAGAGGGTTGTGTCTCAAATGGAACCCCATTACCCTTTGGCTCTGGTTAAAGGTAATGCACTATGTGGAGAATAGGTGGCCATTTGAGACTAACCCGAGGCGTGAGAGGCCCAGCAGTACATGTATGTGGCTTTATGGGTATAATACAGGTGAGATTGGGGAGTATAATGTATTTTATATGTAAGAACAAAGATTGTAGTACATTTAAATGCAGCCTTCAAGCTCAGTACAGTTACAGACAAGGATGAATGTGTTACTGGTAGAAGGGGAAGACAGGCTCTCTATAGCCACCTACAGAATGGCCAATGAGAACAGCAGTGTGGGCCAGGTCAGGTATGATGTAGAGGAGACAGAGTCTGAAAATGTAACAAAATTAACTCCCCATGCTGCTCATTACTGAGGTGCAAACCATACTAGCCTTTACACTGATACACACATCCCCTCTGCGACTACACACACCCCCTCTGTGACTACACCCAAGCCATAATTCTATGAGGGACAAGTGGGTTGAATAGGATATTACAAATCAATTGTTTATATTGAAGGTCATATCACATACTGTGTATGGTGACAAACGTCCATTGAGAGCCAGTCATTCACAGTAACAGATGTGCCTGAGAACAGAATGACTCGGACTGGAGGATGTACAGAACTGTACATTCAATCACATGTACAATGGGACAACGTAGGCAGGTATTCCAAAGGGTTTCATTATGGATGGGTGGGAGATTTAGCATGCAAGCATTGTTTTTAATTCAATAAAATGAAGGTAAAACATGTTTGCGTGTTATAAGAACGTCTTTGAATTAATCTGCAAGTGTAATAGTTGTTCCCCTCAGTCCCACATTGCCAGTGTACACACAGCTGCTGCGTATTCATGTTTCGGTGTTGACAGAGGCTCAGTGGAATCAGTTTATCCTCTGAGCTATAGGTCTCATGCACAATATGCACTCAAAATATGTATTGTCAGATATAATAGGGAGAGCATGAGTGTGACTGTGTTTGCATCTCTTGGATCAGAGCACTTGTAGAATTTCTAAATTACACACTCGTCTTTGATGTTGGAAACATTTTCTTTATGGACGTGCGTTCCTCATGATTGGTAAATACAGTAACAACGTCATCCTTACCCGCTTCCCCTAATAACAAATCAAGTGACAAGGAGAGGAAAAGTACAAGGGTCGTTTCACCAATTGGGTGCCTTTTGAGTAGTGTAACTTGGGAAAAAAAGAATGTTTGATTTCACATAATTTAACACTCTGTCAAAGACCACATGTTCAACTTCATAAAAACAAATTTTCCCATCTCAAAAAAATACTATAGTAAAGCCAAGTAAAGTAACAGGGTTGACGATTTAATCTCAAAAGCAGCCATAAATCCCCTTGTGACAGAAAATGGCCAAAAAGAGTAAAACCAGATTTGTTTTACACTATGGTTTGACAATTAGATGTTCAGTGTTTCTTTATATTTAAAATGAGAATGAAGTTCAGGTAACAGGGTTGAACATTTGGGAAAAATGTAAATGAATAACTAATCACATTAAATAAATAATCATCTTTAGAAATACAGTATATACACAAAAGGGCACTTCAATTAATATAAGACTTTTAAAAATGTAATATTGGTGCACCATGTTTACTTAAAATATCAAAGGGGCGCAAAAGGCACACATTTTGTGGAACGACCCACTAACAGTCTCTACAGCAGTGAGAAAGCAACATAGTTCATCAGTATGTCATCAGTATGTCTGTGGAGTCCAATACATCTGGACTATTGTCAAAAGTCATGTGTGAACATTATGGTGTCTTTGTTTACCCATCATCTTCATGATTTAGCTGATGACAGTAACATTAAGACAGGGGAACCACCCTAACTAGTTTTGTCCCAGTGCGGTAAGCTGGCTGACCAGTACACTGCTCAGCTTGGTCATGACTCATGGGTCTATTTCTCATGGGTGTATTTCTCTGTAGTGGTAACCATGGTGAGGAACAGCCTTGTCTGGCTACTTCCTGGTCACATTTCATAGTTGATGCACTTCATGGTGTCAGAGGCCCATCTCAATGCCACTAGTCTAGTGTCTTTCACTCCACTTCTCTCTTCCTCTCCACTTTCTTCTTCTCATATCTTCTTTTACCTGATCTCTCTTTCGGACCTCCTTTCCCCCCCTCTGCGATGTCCCCTAGGCACGACTTGGGTTGGGGGAGGGCTTGCCCTCGTAGCCATACAGGAAGGTGGCCGTGATGACCAGCACTGCACCCATGAAGAACACACTGGAGAGGACACAAGACAAGACACAGCATTACACGTGTCAGAGACAAACGACATTCAATTAGGTAATTAAAATAACCCGGCTCAAGAGAGAATGTGTGTGTTGCGTGAGAACCTAGTTGGGTCGAAGTCCTGCAGCCAGAAGTAGGATATTAGTGTTGACAGAATGATGGAGAGTGACGTAGCGAAACCCTTCAGGATGTTGTCTGCATACTTGATGACAGCTGCTATAACCAGCCCTCCTAGTGCCTAGAGAAACACACACCAGATATGGCCTGGATGAGCAGTGGGCAAAGGGACACTATAATACTACAAAGCTCACACAATTGGAACGAGATCAAGCAATAGCACCTTAGTCAAGAGGCATGACAATATTCATTCCACATGATTAACAGTGCAAGATTTTTCCATTAAAACTGTACAGTCGTGGCCAAAAGTTTTGAGAATGACAAATATTAATTTTCAAAGTCTGCTGCCTCAGTGTATGATGGCAATTTGCATATACTCAGAATGTTATGAAGAGTGATCAGATGAATTGCAATTAATTGCAAAGTCCCTCTTTGCCATGCAAATGAACTGAATCCCCCAAAAATATTTCCACTGCATTTCAGCCCTGCCACAAAAGGACCAGCTGACATCATGTCAGTGATTCTCTCGTTAACACAGGTGTGAGTGTTGACGAGGACAAGGCTGGAGATCACTCTGTCATGCTGATTGAGTTTGAATAACAGACTGGAAGCTTCAAAAGGAGTGTGGTGCTTGGAATCATTGTTCTTCCTCTGTCAACCATGGTTACCTGCAAGGAAACACGTGCCATTATCATTGCTATGCACAAAAAGGGCTTCACAGGCAAGGATATTGCTGCCAGTAAGATTGCACCTAAATAAACAATTTATCGGATCATAAAGAACTTCAAGGAGAGCGGTTCAATTGTTGTGAAGGCTTCAGGGCGCCCAAGAAAGTCCAGCAAGCGCCAGGACCGTCTCCTAAAGTCGATTCAGCTACGGGATCGAGGCACCACCAGTAGAGAGCTTGCTCAGGAATGGCAGCAGGCAGGTGTGAGTGCATCTGCACGCAGGTGTGAGTGCATCTGCACGCACAGTGAGTAGAGGTCGACCGATTAATCGTAATGGCCGATTAATTAGGGCCGATTTCAAGTTTTCATAACAATCTGAAATCTGTATTTTTGGACACCGATTGTGGATGATTTTTTAAAACATTTGCATACCTTTATTTAACTGGGCAAGTAAGTTAAGAACACATTCTTATTTTCAATGATGGCTTAGGAACGGTGGGTTAACTGCCTTGTTCAGGGGCAGAACAGATTTTTACCTTGTCAGCTCGGGGATTTGATCTTGCAACCTTCCGGTTACTAGTCCAACGCTCTAACCACCTGCCTTACATTGCACTCCACAAGAAGCCTGCATGGCAGGCTGACTACCTGTTACGCGAGTGCAGCAACAAGCCAAGGTAAATTGCTAGCTGACATTAAACTTATCTTATGAAAAAACAATCAACCTTAACATAATCACTAGTTAACTACACAAGGTTGATGATATTACTATTTATCTAGCGTGTCCTGCGTTGCATATAATCGATGCGGTGCCTGTTCATTTCTTATCGAATCACAGCCTACTTCTCCAAACGGGTGATGTTTTAACAAGCGCATTGGCGAAAAAAAGCACTGTCGTTGCACCAATGTGTACCTAACTATAAACATCAAAGCCTTTCTTTAAAATCAATACACAAGTATATATGCTGCATATTTAGTTAACATTGCCTGTTAACATGATTTTCTTTTAACTAGGGAAATTGTCACTTCTCTTGCGTTCCGTGCAAGCAGTCAGGGTATATGCAGCAGTTTGGGCTGCCTGGCTCATTGTGAACTGTGTAAAGACCATTTATTCCAAACAAAGCCTGTAATTAATTTGCCAGAATTGTACATAATTATGACGTAACATTGAAGGTTGTACAATGTAACAGCAATAAATTAGACTTAGGGATGCCACCCGTTAGATAAAATATGGAACGGTTCCATATTTCACTGAAAGAATAAACGTTTTTTTCTTTCGAATTGATATTTTCCGGATTTGACCATATTAATGACCTAAGGCTTGTATTTCTGTGTGTTATGTTATAATTAAGTTTATGATTTGATATTTGATAGAGCAGTCTGAGCGGTGGTAGGCAGAAGCAGGCTCGTAAGCATTCATTCAAACAGCACATACGTGCGTTTGCCAGCAGCTTTTCGTTATGCTTCAAGCATTGAGCTGTTTATGACTTCAAGCCTATCAACTCCCGAGATTAGGCTGGTGTAACCAATGTGAAATGGCTAGCTAGTTAGCGGGGTACGCGCTAATAGCGTTTCAATCGGTGACAGCACTTGCTCAGACCTTGAAGTAGATGTTCCCCTTGCTCTGCAAGGGGTTAGGGTTTCGATGTGTTCCTGGTTCGAGCCCAGGTAGGGGCGAGGGGAGGGACAGAAGCTATACTGTTACACTGGCAATATTAAGTGCCTATAAGAACATCCAATAGTCAAAGGTATATGAAATACAAACGGTATAGAGAGAAATAGTCCTATAATTCCTATAATAACTACACCCTAAAACGTCTTACCTGGGAATATTGAAGACTCATGTTAAAAGGAACCACCAGCTTTCATATGTTCTGAGCAAGGAACTTAAACGTTAGCTTTTTTACATGGCACATATTGCACTTTTACTTTCTTCTCCAACACTTTGTTTTTGCATTATTTAAACCAAATTGAACATGTTCCATTATTTATTTGAGGCTAAATTGATTTTATTGATGTATTATATTAAGTTAACAATACTGAATGAACACTTTTATTTTGTAATTGTCATTATTACAAATAAATAAATAAATAGTATTTTTTTGAAAATCGGTATTGGTGTTGAAAAATCATATTCGGTCGACCTCTAACAGTGAGGCGTAGACTTTTGGAGGATGGCCTGGTGTCAAGAAGGGCAGCAAAGAAGCCACTTCTCTCCAGGAAAAACATCAGGGACATACTGGTATTCGGCAAAAGGTACAGGGATTGGACTGCTGAGGACTGGGGTAAAGTCACTTTCTCTTATGAATCCTCTTTCTGATTGTTAGGGACATCCAGAAAAAAAGCCTGTCCGGAGAAGACAAGGTGAGCGCTACCATCAGTCCTGTGTCATGCCAACAGTAAAGCATCCTGAGACCATTCATGTGTGGGGTTGCTTCTCAGCCAAGGGAGTGGGCTCACTCACAATTTTGCCTAAGAACACAGCCATGAATAAAGGATGGTACCAACACATCCTCCGAAAGCAACTTCTCCCAACCATCCAGGAACAGTTTGGTGACGAACAATGCCTTTTCCAGCATGATGGAGCACCTTGCCATAAGGCAAAAGTGATAACTAGGTGGCTCGGGGAACAAAACATCGATATTTTGGGTCCATGGCCAGGAAACTCCCCAGACCTTAATCCCATTGAGAACTTGTGGTCAAACCTCAAGAGGCGAGTGAACAAACAAAAACCCACAAATTCTGACAAACTCAAAGCATTGATTATGCAAGAATGGGCTGCCATCAGTCAGGATGTGGCCCACAAGTTAATTGACAGCATGCCAGGGCAGATTGCAGAGGTCTTGAAAAAGAAGGGTCAACACTGAAAATATTCACTCTT
Source organism: Oncorhynchus kisutch (assembly GCF_002021735.2). Taxonomy (NCBI): domain Eukaryota; kingdom Metazoa; phylum Chordata; class Actinopteri; order Salmoniformes; family Salmonidae; genus Oncorhynchus; species Oncorhynchus kisutch. The sequence goes on from NC_034186.2 coordinate 34,017,084, forward strand.
TGCATCAACTTCATGTAATTGTCAATAAAAGCTTTTGACACTTATGAAATGTTTGTAATTATACTTCAGTATTCCATAGTAACATCTGACAAAAATGTCTGAAGACACTGAAGCAGCAAACTTTGTGGAAATTAATATTTGTGTCATTCTCAAAACTTTTGGCCACGACTGGTTCTGACTTTTAAACTTGAAATATCCTTATTCCATGTTACTGAGGGAGAAAGGGGAACGCAGAATTTACATTCTGTCAGAACATGTTATTGTTCAGGTATCCTATGGAGAGAAGGGCCACAGTCTGGTACAAGTCAACAGGACAGCCGTGAGTTGGGGAGGAGTGAGGAATTTGGGCCGAGGTCAGGTCAAGCCAGATGAAGTGAGAAAGAACAGGCATCACTAAAGTCCTGTCTAGCAACAGAGATGCTTTGGCTGTCCAGATGTGTGAGATGCCTCAGCATAGGAGGACGGTTTAAATACCCGTGCTCGTGTAAATATGTCTTTGTCTTATGCAGCGGTGTGACCCAGTGGGTGAATACACTTGGTTTGATCTTTACTAGTGGTCTGTGAGTTTTACTCTGTTTATTTAGAGAATCTAACAACACAATTTCTTCACATTTGTAGCTTGTGAACTAACAGTACATACTGACTACATTTGACCTGCAGCTCACAGGTGAAGTAAAAACAAATAGTGAGATGTACCTGCAGAGCCACCACTATCCAGGTGACTGTGTTGTATCCCTGGAACATCCCAGACTCTTGGACCCTCTCCCCATCGTACGCAAACATCCCCATCAGACCAAACACCAGGCCAAACATTCCTACACACAGACAAACAGGTCAGATGATGTGAGTTTGAACTGAATATGAATGATAGGAAAATGGATTTAACGTAACCCTGCCAGCTTTCACCAATAACAATAACCTGCAGTCATTGAAAAAAACTGTCTACATCCATAGACATTAATGTTAAAACACTAGTCTCATCCAATGTGTATGAGGATGAATGCAGCATTTTCTCGATGCAGAAACTCTATACAGAAAACTAGCACAAGTTCACACCAGGAAATTAATCACAGGAGAATTAACACACGCTTCACATGTTCGGCTGTAAAAAAATATATATATATGTTTAAAAAAAAAAACTCAGCAGGAAGACTCATTTGACACAGAGAAAATGCAGGGTTTCAGTGAGGAGGAAGGAACACTAAGAACTCACTTCAAAGACACAGTACTAGGGCTCTGTCATAAATAATATTTATTTGATAATAAGAGTAATTCTGGGACGGAAAACTGGAACAAGTGCCCTTACAACCCTAGTATAGTAGAACCATTTCATACTGACCCAGTTGGATGTTGCGGACCCAGACACTCTGTTTTGTCTCTTTGAGGATCTTCTCAAAGTAAACGCCAGCAAAGCCACTGGAGAAGCAGGCCACCAGCACCGCCGCCACGCCAACAAACTGGGACCCCGCAGACAGCTGCTCCTTCTCAGGGGTCCCAGGGGACTCAGAGGGCCACTAGACATTGGACACACACAAACACACTGGAGTGTGTAAAATGCAGGTTTGAAAAGAAAAAAAAAGTGGATTGTAAAGGAGTTAGAGTAGAGTTTACCTGCACAAGTGCAACCCCAGCCATGAGGATGAGCAGGGAGAGCCACTGGTACACACCCAGTCTCCGGCCCAGCATGGACACTGAGAAGAGAGCTGTGGTAAGGATCTTCAGCTGGTAGGTCACCTGGTGGAGACAGACAAGGGGAAAACAGGGGACACCATTTTGACACCATAAAAAAAAAAATACACTACTCCAGACACTAATACAGTGCCTTCAGAAAGTATTCACACCCCTTGACTTTTTCCACATTGTGTTGTGTTACAGCCTGAACTTACTATTTGTCACTGGCCTACACACAATACCCCATAATGTCAAACAGGAATGTTTTCTTGAAATTGTAACAAATTAAATAAACATTAAAAGCTGAAAGGAGTCAATAAGTATTCAAACACACTTGTTATGGAGAAGCCTAAATTAGTTCAGGAGTAAAGATTTGCTTAACAAGTCACATAAGAAGTTGGATGGACTCACTGTGTGCAATAGTGTTTTACATGATTTTGAATGACTCTGTTTCCCCACACAGACAATTATCTGTAAGGTTTCAAAACAGATTCAACCAAAAAGACCAGGTAGGTTTTCCAATACCTCGCAATGAAGGGCACCTATTGGTAGACTGGTAAAAAATAAAATAAAAAGCATACATTGAATATCCCTTTGAGCATGGTGAAGTTATTAATTACACATTGGATTGTGTATCAATACACCCAGTCATTACAAGCATACAGGCATCCTTCCTAACTCAGCTGCCAGAGAGGAAGGAAACTCAGGGATTTCACCAGGAGGCCAATGATGACTTTAAAACAGTTAGAGTTTAATGGCAGTGATAGGAGAAAACTGAGGATGGATCAACAACCTTGCAGTTATTCCACAATTATAATCTAAATGACAATGAAAATAAGAAACTCTATACAGAATAAAAATATTCCAAAACAATGCCCTGCGCGCCAGATAGGCAAATTGTTGCCATTTTGAACCATTACATGTGTCTGAAGGTAAACTCTGCCTTCCCGACGTGCCCAGAGAGCAAATCAAGTGCACCATAGGCCTACCGCTGGCCAGTCGGATGGCTCAGATGACCGTATCTGCAGTATCGTAGCAGGCATAAAAGAAAGCTACAGCAAAGTTGATACTGTGAGATTTTAAAACCATGACTAGAGAGACTCAACAAATACAGCAAAAAGCTACTGTTTTTATGAGTGAGTTCATGTTTAAGTTCTTACTCAGCACTGTCAACTTTTATAAAAGTGTTAAATACATCCATAAAATGCACATTCTTCCAATTTCCACTGCGCTACAACAAGCACTGCAGCAGTAATACAGTGCATTTGGACAGTATTCAGACCCCTTCCCTTTTTCTAAATTTTGTTACGTTACAGCCTTATTCTACAATGGATTAAATAAAAAATAAAAATCTCATCTACACACAATACAGAAAAAAACAGAAATACCTTATTTACATAAGTATTCAGAAACTTTGCTAGGAGACTGTAAATTGAGCTCAGGTGCATCCTGTTTCCATTGATCATCCTTTAGATGTTTCTACAACTTGATTGGAGTCTACCTGTGTGTGGCAAATTCAACTTATTGGACATGATTTGGAAAGGCACACGCCTGTCTCTACAAGGTCCCACAGTTGACAGTGCATGTCAGATCAAAAACCAAGCCATGAGGTCAAAGGAATTGTCCGTAGAGCTCCAAGACAGGATGGTGTCTAGGCACAGGTCTGGGGAAGGGTACCAAAACATTTATGCAGCATTGAAGGTCCCAAAGAACACAGTGGCCTCCATCATTCTTAAATGGAAGAAGTTTGTAACCACCAAGACTCTTCCTAGTGCTGGCCGCCCAGCCAAATTGAGGAAATCGGGGGAGAAGGGCCTTGGTCAGAGAGATGACCGAGAACCCGATGGTCACTCTGACAGAGCTCCAGAGTTCATTTGTGGAGATGGGAGAACCTTCCAGGAGAACCTTCCAGAAGGACAAACATCTCTGCAGCACTCCACCAATTAGGCCTTTATGGTAGAGTGGCCAGACGGAAGCCACTCCTCAGGAAAAGGCACCTGACAGCCCACTTGGAGTTTGCCAAAAGGCACCTAAAGGACTCTAAGACCATGAAAAACAAGATTCTCTGGTCTGATGAAACCAAGATTGAACTCTTTGGCCTGATTGCCAAGCGTCACATCTGAAGGAAACTTTGCACCACCCTACAGTGAAGCATTGTGGTGGCAGCATCATGCTGTGGGATGTTTTTCAGCAGCAGGGACTGGGAGACTAGTCAGGATCGAGGGAATCGGATAGATGAACAGAGCAAAGTACAGGGAGATCCTTGATGAAAACCTGCTCAGGACCTCAGACTGGGGCAAAGTTTCACCTTCCAACATGACAACGACCCTAAGCACACAGCCAAGACAATACAAGAGTGGCTTCGGGACAAGTCTGGCTGAGTGGCCCAGACAGAGCCCAGACTTGAACCCGATCTAACATCTCTGGAGAGACCTGAAAATAGCTGTGCAGTAACGCTCCCCATCCAACCTGACAGAGTTTGAGAAAATCTGCAGAGAAGAATGGAAGACTCTTCCCAAATACAGGTGTGCCAAGCTTGTAGCATCATACCCAAGAAGGCTCTGGGCTATAATTGCTGCCAAAGGTGCTTCAACAAAGTACTGAGTAAAGGGTCTGAAAAACTCTTTTTTTAATATATTTGTAAAAATATCTTAAAAAGCTGTTTTTGCTTTGTCATTATTGGGTATTCTGTGTAGATTGATGAGGAAAAATAACAATTTAATCCATTTAAGAATAAGGCTGTAACGTACCAAAAAAGTCAAGGGGTCTGAATAGTTTCCGAATGCACTGTAAATGAGTAGGAAAGTCTATAGGCTTACGTTGTTGTTATTATTAGTGTCTTGGGTCTTTTTTAATGTCAAGGAATATTTCCCTTTCTCTGTTCATAGGCGTAACATGAATTTGTGCATGAGGCAGAAATAATGAGATCCGACTTAAGTTTCGCCATCAGCTGGAAGACGGTGTCCCTTTTTGGTAAAGGAGAGTGGAAGGATGTTGAGGCGGCCCCTCAGTCTGCTGCTCTCTCCCATTAGACTGACCATTAGATGCAGGCACCAGCAAAATCAAATGAAAAGCTTTTTTATTTAAAACAAATGTATGCACACTCAGCTATGCCTCACAAGTAATACAACAACAGATCTATTGCCAATGTGATCATATAACCTACCTCAAATTTCGAAATATAAATTTAAAAAAATGGCCCAAACAACAATGCATTGGTAGGGCAATTCAAGCAAAGCCAATATGCGGTGATAATGTATTGGGCCTATAGCTTACTACAACAACCTAATTGTTACAGTACTGTTTGTAATTGGTTAATATTGCATAGGCTAGATCTCAGCTTGCATTTTGACTCGAAAGGTGATCTTGACTCAGAAAACGTTGGTAGCACTTTTGAGCGTTTTCCCTTTTTTTTTTGCCTTAAAGAGGCAGTGGTGTATTTTGAGACAGCCTTGAATAAGCTAAGTAACCAATAGGAAGTGGGTAGCAAAATTTGTCTGATTGTCTGTAATAATGCGTTTTACTTTGTAAAGTGGTTTCTTGCACCAAATAAATAAAAAATTATGCCACCTCCTTGTCTGAAGGTCAAGTGGATAAACAGGTTAATGTCAAGTAGAGGTCGACCGATTAATCGGAATGGCCGATTAATTAGGGCCGATTTAAAGTTTTCATAACAATCTGAAATCTGTATTTTTGGACACCGATTTTGAAAATATTTTTGTACACCTTTATTTAAAGAGGCAAGTCAGTTAAGAACCCATTCTTATTTTCAATGACGGCCTAGGAACGGTGGGTTAACTGTCTTGTTCAGGGGCAGAATGACAGATTTTCACCTTGTCAGTTCGGGGGATCCAATCTTGCAACCTTAAAGTTAACTAGTCCAACGCAATAACGACCTGCCTCTTGTTGCACTCCACAAGGAGACTGCCTGTTACGCGAATGCAGTAAGCCAAGGTAAGTTGCTAGCTAGCATTAAACTTATCTTATAAAAAAACAATCAATCATAATCACTAGTTAACTACACATGCTTGATGATATTACTAGATATTATCTAGCGTGTCATGCGTTACATATAATCTGACTGAGCATACAAGCATCTAAGTATCTGACTGAGCGGTAGTAGGCAGAAGCAGGCGCGTAAACGTTAATTCAAACAGCACTTTAGTGCGTTTTGCCAGCAGCTTTTCGTTGTGCGTCAAGCATTGCGCTGTTTATGACTTCAAGAATATCAACTCCCGAGATGAGGCTGGTGTAACCGAAGTGAAATGGCTGGCTAGTTAGCGAGCGCTAATAGCGTTTCAAACGTCACTCGCTCGCTCTGAGCCTTGGAGTGGTTGTTTCCCTTGCCCTGCATGGGTAACGCTGCTTCGAGGGTGGCTGTTGTCGTTGTGTTCCTAGGGAGGAGCGAGGAGAGGGACAGAAGCTATACTGTTGCACTTTGGTATTGCCAGTGTCTATAAGAACATCCAATAGTCAAAGGTTAATGAAATATAAATGGTATAGAGAGAAATAGTCCTATAATTCCTATAATAACTACAACCTAAAACATCTGGGAATATTGAACTCATGTTAAAAGGAACCACCAGCTTTCATATGTTCTCATGTTCTGAGCAAGGAACTTAAACGTTAGCTTTCTTACATGGCAAATATTGCACTTTTACTTTCTTCTCCAACACTTTGTTTTTGCATTATTTAAACCCAATTGAACATGTTTCATTTTTTATTTTATTGATGTATTATATTAAGTTAAAATAAATGTTCATTCAGTATTGTTGTAATTGTCATTATTACAAATAAAAATAAATAAAAAATTGGCCGATTAATCGGTATCGGCTTTTTTGGTCCTCCAATAAATCGGTATCGGCGTTGAAAAATCATAATCGGTCGACCTCTAATGTCAAGCCCTGCATGTTTCTTTCAAATGTCTCATGGAATGAAGGCCTATATTGAACACCACATATTGGCTGCTACTGTAGGCTGAATGATAGAACAGCTATTTATGTTAAAATGTTATGAGATGCATTTTTACCATTGCTTTTTATGGTAGGCCAACATTATGATCAAATAGCCACATTAGCATTCTTGGCCACTGTTAAATCTAACTTAAAAGCAGGTACAACCTCTCTGCGCTGGAAGTTGCACAGAATTTTCACAACGTTCAAGTTTACAATCCTCTGAGGATTTTTTGGGGAGGGAATTCAAGCAAAGAGCAATCGAGGCTGTAGCTAAAAAGTAGTAAGTAGTTTAAAAAGTTTCTAACTAGCTAAATTGCTAAAGTTGTCCGTGATGAGACTTGAACGTTTTTGCCTTAAGTTAGTCTTATGTAACCATACCAAATGTAACATATCATACTAATTTGACTGTTCTGGATTTACAAGTTCTATGTTATGTGTAGTCTAAGAGACCAGGCTGCATGTTTTGGTTATTTTTATTTTTTTACTAGGCAAGTCAGTTAAGAACAAATTCTTATTTTCAATGACGGCCTAGGAACAGTAGGTTAACTGCCTGTTCAGGGGCAGAACGACAGATTTGTACCTTGTCAGCTCGGGGATTCGAACTTGCAACCTTTCGGTTACTAGTCCAACGCTCTAACCACTAGGCTACCCTGCCGCCCCATGTTATGCTTGTACTTGGCAAGGATTAGAGAGTTATTTTCAGATAAAAAGAAGTGGGATAGAGCTAAGTACAGGCAAAATACTAGAGGAAAACCTGGTTCAGTCTGTTTTCCAACAGACAATGTGATACAAATTCACCTTTCAGCAGGACAAAAACCTAAAACACAAGAACAAATAAACACTGGAGTAGCTTACCAAGACGACATTGAATGTTCCTGAGTGGCCTAGTTACAGTTTTGACTTAAATCTATGGCAAGACTTGAAAATGACTGTCTAGTAATGATGAACAACCAACTTGACAGACCTTGAATAATATTGTACAATCCAGGAGCTCTTAGAGTCTTACCCAGAAAGAGTCACAGCTATAAATCACTGCCAAAGGTGATTCTAACATGTATTGACTCGCGGGTGTGAATTCTTCTGTAAATGAGGTATTTGTGCATTTAATTTTCAATACATTTGCAAAAATGTCTAAAACAGGTTTTCACTTTGTCATTATGGGGCATTGTGTGTAGAGATGGTGAGAAAAAGAAAAACACTCCATAACAGGTTGTTCTACCTGGTAGGTGGCAGCATCTAGGTTAGACAGAGCCACGTAGAGCAGGTTGTTCTGTAGTGTGTAGATCCCAGAAGGAATGGCCAGCTTCAGGGTCTCTATAGGTTTGTGGGCTATCTCCTGCCTCAGAATACTGCTCAGAGCCCGAACACTGTAGCCTGTGCCATACAGGAGAGAGGTGTAGATAGAGGGAATGTTAGATACCGAGATATAACTTGCATAACCCTTCCATGCGTCTTCCTCTAGGCCTAAATTTATACATAAACACAAAGTCTTATTTTCATATACTGCAGATGGGAAGTAGGCAGCTCTATCCAGACCACTCACTGTGCTCCTTGAAGACGAGCAGCAAACAGGTAATGATCTTCATGAACTCAGCCACCACCACAGCCGAGGAGGCCAGGTAGCGGTGACCGTCCCCCTGCAGGGTGCGGGAGTAGCGCATGGTCAGCACCAGAGAGGTGGTCTGGAACACCAGCACCCCCAGAGACAGGTACTTCAGCCTGGAGGATGCCATGTTAGGGACAGACAGGAGTCAGTCTGCAGGGAGAGGGGACAGTCTTAAAACATTCAAAGGAAGGACCGATGGGCCATGGCTGCAACTCTTTTGCTCCTGTGGTCTGGCATTGGAGTAAGCTTCAGTGGCTGTGAAGAAACATTTGCTCACACTGACACTGTAGCCCGGCAGCCAAGCTGGCCTCCTCCTGCTGGCTAACAAACAACACACAATCCTCTCTTTGTCCACAAGAGCAAGGGCACCAGCAAATGCCATACTGACAGTTGCCTTGTCCATCAAAGACGAACTACCTTTCATTTGTAGTGTGAGAGGTGCGTTTGGACCTTCTCATGATTGGAGAATCCCTTTCAATGAGGATTAGACAAAACAAGTCAGGCTACATTGAACAAATGACATAAAGCTAACCATTCAATGATCAACTTAATACTTCAACTTTTAATTCAGTTTGATTACAGTCAAAGCAAGTGACACATTCCAAGAAAGTTGGCTAGCTAGCTAGCGCAGGTGTCTAATCATTCATCAACAAGGAAGCAGGCAAGATAACGTTACGCTCGAGACACTGACCCAATCTCTTACAGTTTGATAGTGCAAGACTAGCAGACCTACCTGGTAGCACTGGAAAGCTAGCTAGGTAATACAAAAGTTGTTGAACTTGAGCTGTAATTCTTCAAGCCAGAGCTGTAGCGCTAGCTAATGAGCTCAGCTGTCTGTTAGTAGCTAGCCAGGTAACTTATCCACAGTTCAAGTCCTCGCGTCCATTGACCCAGGCTGGCTAACAGCAACGGGATTCTACCATTGCCCCTTCATAACGATGTTGTTGTCCATAATACCATAATTGTTGTCTGCGTTATGACAGTATTTATTCTAAAGTTGTAACGACATAGCTAAGTCAAAAGCATTTCGTATTATTTTACTTCCTTGTAAGGTATTTTTGCTTCCTCATCTGCTCAGAACACTAAGAACTAACATTCAGCCCGCTCTCTACTGCCGTCTGCTGGATGGGTGGACCATAGAAATACAATTCATTATATTTCAATCCGGTGGACCGGTTTCTGCTGCAAACTGTGGTGGCATTGTCTGTGAGTTTTAGAATAATCGGGTCTTTACTATATGTAAGATTTCTGTCCAGGCATCATTCAAGTACTGGCAAGTAAGGTCACATGAAATGTGGTTTGAGGCAACGATGGTTTACATCCTGCGTGTTCCTCCTGGCTCCATTGGTAAAGTTATGGCTTCAATCCCCCGAGATCACATACAGTAGTGAGTGCATACATTTAAACCGTGTAAGTCACTTTGGATAAAATTGTCTGCCAAGCAGCATAATATCAATGCTTTGAATTGATTGCTTTATCACTGAATTTGTTCAGTGTAATACAGAGCACAATTTGTTGTAATTAAACCGTTTTTATTTATTTTCATTTCTTAAAACAATTCCTGTGAATAACCATGAAAGAATGACACATGCACAATAGGCAGATGGATCTGAAAAGTCTGACTTTATTTATGTATATAATATGCACTTGATCATTTGTTTGGTTTATTTCAATTAGATAGGTTTTGTTCTTTATAAACAGGCACCTTCTACATTATACAAACATGAGGGGAAACTACTTCATTCATATAACATGTATATGGTTAACAGAAAAATAAAGAAACATACAAAAATAGTTTATATACAGCATGTAAAAAATAGCCTTGAATAATGAGGCATTTAAGTGTAAATACCATGCTCCATGAGCTCTGCTGATTTGATCACGTGGATTGATGGTCCAATGAGCCAAAAGGCCTGGACTCAGAGATAGCACATTGGAAGTCATTTGTAGTGGAGGATATTAAGTGCCAGAGATGGGGAATGGGAAATGACTTTGGCTTGTGGTTTGCTTATGGAGGCACTTTTCACAAAACAATATACCTTATAACAGACTTATAATGGTTGACTGCAAATCACCATGTCAGGTGTGAGTGTGTGTATTTGGATCTTGCTCTGTCAAAATACATGAACCTAGAATACATTGTGACAATAATCTACTTTGATTAGACAATACGTCCAAATGCAACATTTCCAATCAACACTTTAAACTGTGAACAATGTTGTGGATATACAATGATTTGCAATTCGTTTTTGGCTAACAAGTAAATTTGGTCTTGGAGACATTGATGTACCATTTAACGGTGCAATATAGAAACAATCAATGATTGTCTGTAGTCACAGAGTGGTCACATAAGGCTGTGCTCATATGAGAAACATTATGAAAACAAAAATATCCATTACAAAACAAAGATCTTAAACATATTCAGACTTGGCTTATGAATCACAAAACAATTAAAGAAGGTGCACCAATACACTGATTGTAATTGAGCAAAAAGGCGATTAAATGATTTTGGGGAAAAAGCAACTGCCATATCAAACAAAAAAAGTACAACTTCAGAACCAGTCAAACTGTTGAGAGAATGATAATATACAACAATATTCATGTAAAATAGAATAGTAAAAACAGCTGTAAAAGTAACAGGTATCATAGTCAAACCTTGTTCTTTAACAGTGGGGACTTACTAAGGTGGTTGGCTTGGTGGTGTAAAGCATATTCATCGTATTGCACACACCATAGTGAAACCCCTATGGTGAAAGACCATCTATAGAGAGAGACATAGTGCAACATCCAATTATGCCCTTCTCTTTCATCTGGTATTTCATCAGTCACCATATATTCTTTTTGTATCCATAAACATACCATAAAATGTTAAACTCTTCAGTAACACAGATTCTCTTGACACAGAAACACCACAGCCACAACTTACTAACATCCCTCCCAGGGTGTGGGGAAGTACAGAGGCTACACTGTAACAGAAGCAACAATGAAAAAGAATACAGTGACTTATATGACAACTATTTACACCACAGTTTAGCTTAGAACCAAACATTGAAGAGATGTATCTATATGTTTTTAGGTTGTGTGTATCTTGTTAACCACACGACGACAGCCCCTCAAAATAGCCTCACCACATCCTACTAAGAAACATTCCAGAATACAAAGCCTACGTTTTTGCTTAAAGAACACAACTTAACATAAGTGAACGGACTCATCATATAAAAAGTAGAGTTAATTTTCAACAAAACATTAGTATGTCATTGGCAGGTCTACATAAAACAAAGTGAATGAAAATGATAAAATGTTAAATGAGCAAATATGTCCTTCAAAAATGTCAAAAATAAGGCTCAGCCAAAAGAAACGGCCCAAAAGGGATGACAAAAAGAAGCCGATTAAGCCAAATGAAGAATATCTAATGTTGATTCTGTCTTGGTGCCTTCTTGAACAGTCCATTTTCCTTACATGACATGATCACTGTTTGGCTCTGGTTCCTTGTTTGATTTCTGATGATCAGTCACTTTCAAACTGTCCAAGGTACTCAAACAGTTTTTGGTTTTAGTTAGCAATGCTCAAACCAGACTATACACTCTATCTTTAAGTGCAAAACGTAAGAAAAGCATGTAACAATGAAGTGTAAAAGTGATTACTGTAACCAGAGAGACGATAAGACAAAAACAAATTATGAAAGAAGTGACGGATAAGAGTTTAAGTGTTGTAGTTTAACTACAAAGATCAACAAAAATTTTAAGAGTTGAGCGCTTTAAGAGAGTCCTCATCTATACAAACACCTGCATGTTGCCATGCTGAGGCTGCTGGGGGTTCTGTTGCGTCTGCTGGGACTGTGGCTGCTCCGGAATATGTGTGTGGCGGGGAGGCGGCAGTGCATGGGGGTTCCCCAGGGGGGTGGGGCTGGTGGTGACGTCAGACCAGTCTGAGTTGGAGTGGGGGGAGGAAGAGGACCAGGGGTCAGGGGACTCGGGGGAGGGGGTGAGGTATGGGTGCTCATTGGGCGGGTGAGCCGGGTGCCCCGGGGTGGTGCCCTCCGAGCCAGCGGTGGCGTAGCTGTGCTGAGAGGGAGGGGTGGGGTACTTATCCACGGGGCTCTGGATAGCCTGATATGGAGGGAGCTGCTGGCGGGACTGGCCGTCATGCACCATGCCGTGGCTGTGGGCCAGGCCGTGAGAGTGGGGAAGGCTGTGGGACAGGCTGTGCTGGAGGCCCACGCCGGGCATCTGGTACATCATGCCCTGGGTGCAGTGCAGGTGAGTAGGGCCCTGCTGAGAGCGGGGCTGGCCCTGGTTTTGCCCCTGTGATTGCACCTGCCCAGGCTGGGGCTGCTTCAGCAGGGACTGCCCGCCCCCCGGTGCCATCATCTGGAAGGTAACGATGGGAGGCAGTTGCTCTCGGCTCATGGTGACATTCATGGGTGTGAGCAGGCCTTGGCCTTGGTGCTGGGAAATACCAGAATGGCCGTTACCCATCTGCTGGGGAAGGAGGCTGAACATGTGGCTGCCGTATCCATGCTTCAAACCCAGCCAGCTCTGCTGTTGACCCAGCATGTGGCTGACGGGAGGCAGCAGGGGCCGAGAGGAGGGGCTGCTCAGGAGAGGAGGAGAGTTGGCCGTGTTGGATGCCACGGCAGCATCTCCTGTGTACGAGTGTGGAGACTCTAGGGAGTCCACAGGAGACATGGTGACTGAGCTCTCTGACAGCCCTCCTGCAGCTTTAGTGCCGTTGCCACTGGCTCCTCCAACAGCTCCCACTGCAGGCCCTTCTCCTCCTGTTGGCTTCTTCCTCCGCTTAGCCTTCATGTCTTTCAGCTCTTTGGCTGTACCTCCGCCAGGACCTCCAACCTTCACCCCGCCCCGCCTGCTCTTCTTGCCCTGGGGCCCGGGCCGCATGCCCATGTAGCCCGCTCCGTTGCCCCCACAGACCAGGGAGTGTCCCACTCCCCCGCCCATGTGGTTGGGGCCGTTGTGAGGGCTGTGGACCAGGTTGTACTGATCGAGCAGACGAACAATGTCATGGTGCATGCGCTCCTGTGCGGTGTCACGGGGCAGCCGGTCCAGGTGGTCTGTGATGTCCCTATTAGAGTAGTGGTCCAGCAGAACCTGGGCCGCCTCAAAACTACCCTCCCTGGCTGCCAGGAACAATGGGGTCTCCTCCTGGAGGAACATAACAGGCAAAACAACCCATGAAGACATGTAAATGTACATAGCTAATGAAAAATGATACTAAAGTGATAGAATATGGGACAAAGCTTGACATAAAAGCTACGTTTGAGGTAGGAAAACTTGTGTAAAACAAGACGGGGATGTGGAATACAAACCTTGTTGTCCTGCATGTCTCTGTTGGCTCCATTCTTCAGCAGCACTAGGGTGGCCTCCACATTGTTGACAGCAGCTGCCCAGTGCAGAGCAGACTTACCTGAGAGAGAAAAAAAGAGAGAGAGTGAAGAATACTGGTCATTGAGACAAATATGCAAATTGCTCTGTTATGGTTCTCGAGCAATAGCATGAAGGAAATGCAAATGACAAAACCACAACGCAAACTAAAGACCCAGCTCTAATCGTACTATAATGGTAATTGGACTCCATTCCTATTTGTTTCCCTATTTCTTGCTCTGTATGGCACCACTCAGTGAGAAAATGGCTGAAACAATATTTCCTATGTACAGTATTACTGAACAGTTAGTCTCAGTTTAGGACAAGTCTCTCATCCCAATGTGATTAACTGTATAAAATAATGTAAAAACATACAGGGGTCTTTCCAACCTTTTCTAGCATGAGAGCAACATTTTTTTAAAGATTTCAATTTTGCACATTCTTCTCTTCTCCCCTACAACTCTTCTCCAGGTCCTTAATATACAATAGAAAGTAGTGCACTGTTTTCTGCCAATATACCTGGTAAAATAATGGTTCATAAACAACTCTGACTGCCCTTAACCAACACAAAAACATCCTATGGCGTTCTGCATTAGCATCGAACAGCCCCCGTGATATGCAGCTGTTCAGGGAAGCTAGAAATCATTATACACAGGCAGTTAGAAAAGCCAAGGCTAGCTTTTTCAAGCAGAAATTTGCTTCCTGCAACACTAACTCAAAAAAGTTCTGGGACACTGTAAAGTCCATGGAGAATAAGAACACCTCCTCCCAGCTGCCCACTGCACTGAAGATAGGAAACACTGTCACCACTGATAAATCCACCATAATTGAGAATTTCAATAAGCATTTTTCTACGGCTGGCCATGCTTTCCACCTGGCTACTCCTACCCCGGACAACAGCACTGCACCCCCAACAGCAACTCGCCCAAGCCTTCCCCATTTCTCCTTCTCCCAAATCCATTCAGCTGATGTTCTGAAAGAGCTGCAAAATCTGGACCCCTACAAATCAGCCGGGCTAGACAATCTGGACCCTTTCTTTCTAAAATTATCTGCCGAAATTGTTGCCACCCCTATTACTAGCCTGTTCAACCTCTCTTTCGTGTCGTCTGAGATTCCCAAAGATTGGAAAGCAGCTGCGGTCATCCCCCTCTTCAAAGGGGGGGACACTCTTGACCCAAACTGCTACAGACCTATATCTATCCTACCGTGCCTTTCTAAGGTCTTCGAAAGCCAAGTCAACAAACAGATTACCGACCATTTCGAATCTCACCATACCTTCTCTGCTATGCAATCTGGTTTCAGAGCTGGTCATGGGTGCACCTCAGCCACGCTCAAGGTCCTAAACGATATCTTAACCGCCATCGATAAGAAACATTACTGTGCAGCCGTATTCATTGATCTGGCCAAGGCTTTCGACTCTGTCAATCACCATATCCTCATCGGCAGACTCGACAGCCTTGGTTTCTCAAATGATTGCCTCGCCTGGTTCACCAACTACTTCTCTGATAGAGTTCAGTGTGTCAAGTCGGAGGGTCTGCTGTCCGGACCTCTGGCAGTCTCTATGGGGGTGCCACAGGGTTCAATTCTTGGACCGACTCTCTTCTCTGTATACATCAATGAGGTCGCTCTTGCTGCTGGTGAGTCCCTGATCCACCTCTACGCAGACGACACCATTCTGTATACTTCCGGCCCTTCTTTGGACACTGTGTTAACAACCCTCCAGGCAAGCTTCAATGCCATACAACTCTCCTTCCGTGGCCTCCAATTGCTCTTAAATACAAGTAAAACTAAATGCATGCTCTTCAACCGATCGCTACCTGCACCTACCCGCCTGTCCAACATCACTACTCTGGACGGCTCTGACTTAGAATACGTGGACAACTACAAATACTTAGGTGTCTGGTTAGACTGTAAACTCTCCTTCCAGACCCATATCAAACATCTCCAATCCAAAGTTAAATCTAGAATTGGCTTCCTATTTCGCAACAAAGCATCCTTCACTCATGCTGCCAAACATACCCTTGTAAAACTGACCATCCTACCAATCCTCGACTTTGGCGATGTCATTTACAAAATAGCCTCCAATACCCTACTCAACAAATTGGATGCAGTCTATCACAGTGCAATCCGTTTTATCACCAAAGCCCCATATACTACCCACCATTGCGACCTGTACGCTCTCGTTGGCTGGCCCTCGCTTCATACTCGTCGCCAAACCCACTGGCTCCATGTCATCTACAAGACCCTGCTAGGTAAAGTCCCCCCTTATCTCAGCTCGCTGGTCACCATAGCATCTCCCACCTGTAGCACACGCTCCAGCAGGTATATCTCTCTAGTCACCCCCAAGACCAATTCTTTCTTTGGCCGCCTCTCCTTCCAGTTCTCTGCTGCCAATGACTGGAACGAACTACAAAAATCTCTGAAACTGGAAACACTTATCTCCCTCACTAGCTTTAAGCACCAACTGTCAGAGCAGCTCACAGATTACTGCACCTGTACATAGCCCACCTAAAATTTAGCCCAAACAACTACCTCTTTCCCAACTGTATTTAATTTTTATTTATTTATTTATTTTGCTCCTTTGCACCCCATTATTTTTTTATTTCTACTTTGCACATTCTTCCATTGCAAAACTACCATTCCAGTATTTTACTTGCTATATTGTATTTACTTTGCCATCATGGCCTTTTTTTGCCTTTACCTCCCTTCTCACCTCATTTGCTCACATTGTATATAGACTTGTTTATACTGCATTATTGACTGTATGTTTGTTTTTACTCCATGTGTAACTCTGTGTCGTTTTATCTGTCGAACTGCTTTGCTTTATCTTGGCCAGGTCGCAATTGTAAATGAGAACTTGTTCTCAACTTGCCTACCTGGTTAAATAAAGGTAAAATAAAAAATAAAAATAAATAAAATAAATAAATAAAACTCTAAGGGGGCCCTATAAAATCTGTTATTCCCCCCCCCCAAATGAAGTTTCATATTTTCCCAAATTATGTTCTCAGTTTTATTTTTCCTGGTTTGAGATTTAGTTAGTTTTTCACTCAAAATTACTATTGTTCATAGAGAAACAATGAAATAGGATGTTCTGAGTCCATGTCAATGCTTAAATCACACCGGAAGACACATTTTTGGGGTCTGGAAGCAAACTAACACATTTACATTTTTTGTTTATTTCCCCTTTAATTGCGCATCTAATGAGTGAGGAATGTTCCATCTAATGTGCCGGTCTAGCGATGGTTCTGTACTGCCAACGCTAATTTCATGGCAAAGTTAGCAAATAACAATAGATACAAAATATATACTTAAGCCTGGTAAGCCTACTTTGCAGCTAACTTTTAATTGAGGAGGATTTGGGGAAAGTATTTTTCAGTCAACCTACAAGACAGTTGTCACATCAACTGGCTACACATGGAGTGATAGACAAAAGCACATAACACACAGACAGACTGGGGAAATATTGCTGGAAATTAATTGGCAGATATTGTGTTAGATTTGGCTATTTAAGCCAATAGTGGCTAACCAGGGGTGGGATCATATCAATGTTGCATAGATTAGATAGTAACTGGGACCTTGGGGTGTCTGAAACTTGTGAGATTTGTTAATGATACTTTGCGATGGAGAACGTGAAAAATTCCATGTACTTTCAGATTTTTTTCCTGAGCTACTCATAGATGGGCAGCCCACTCATAGATGGGCTGCGAGCTACTGGTAGCTCAGAATCAACCTGTTGGAGACCCTTGATATACAATTTACATGTAAAAACAATGCCAGGGCTCACCGTGGTCGTCGACAGCATTGATGTCCGCGTGGCAGTGGACCAGTTCCTCCACCATGCCCTCCACAGCCAGCCTGGCAGCCAGGATCAGAGGTGTGGTGCCATCGTTCATCCTGGCATCCAACTCGGTGGCCCGGTTACGGATCAGGATCTGAGAAGGGAACAGAGTGTTAACTCAATAAGCTCAATATGATTTTTCAACCTTTGCCTATGTGAGCACAGTACCAGCACTAGTTAATCAACTGCTCTAATAAGAGTGTCTTTCAAGCCTCTTACCTGGAACACTCCCTGGGCATCGGCTGCCACAGCAGCGTGGAGAGGTGTGCGACCCATGTTGTCGTGAGCATTGGCATCTGCCCCGGCATCCAGCAGCCTTTTGGCAGCATCGGCCCGGGCGTAGCGAGCAGCCAGGTGGAGTGCCGTCTCCCCGGTGCGATCTGTCTGGGCTATGAGTGTTGCACCCTGGGTGATGAGGTCTGAGATGACGTTGGGTCCCGGCTCATCTCCCCCACTCTCCTCTTCCTCCTCTGCCTGCAGGCCGCAATCAGACGCCCCTCCGTTTCGTAGAGAAGCCAGCATCAGGGGGGTAAAGCCATCTGGAAGAGAATTTTTCAATTTGGTTCAGAGTAAAGAATTATACAGTTACACCAAGGGCAATCCTTATACTTGATTGACAACAATC
This sequence comes from Oncorhynchus kisutch, assembly GCF_002021735.2. Classification (NCBI taxonomy): domain Eukaryota; kingdom Metazoa; phylum Chordata; class Actinopteri; order Salmoniformes; family Salmonidae; genus Oncorhynchus; species Oncorhynchus kisutch. Next base: position 34,035,160 of record NC_034186.2, read on the forward strand.
CTAATCAACCTTAAACTCTACCTGGTCCTTTGACATTGACATCAAGGCAGTCTGCTTCCAGATCAGCCTGTGGTGGAGTGAGAGAGATGTCAGCAGCCTTGTGGTGCTGTAAAGTCCACTCCCGTCGGTCCACTCCTCCATCCACACCCAGTGGCAGCAGGGGCTTGTCCTCAGTCTGGGGGAGAGGAGATGTTTAGATACTAACTAAATACATCATGCTGGTATGCAACTGGTGAGGCTTCTGACCCAAAATGTCTCTCTCCTTTCTCATTCTCACCCTTGGTTTCTTGGGCGGAGCCTCCTCTTCCATCCATCTCTGGCCTCCGTCCATCATCCCTCCATCCTGGGTCTTGAAGTTCCTGCAGGGAGGAGAGGAAGAAGAAGACAGGGTATGGATCAGGAGAATGAGGCTCTACATTATGGTACATTGGTCAAACATTTTTCTCAGTTCAGTACCAGTTTGAACATACTAGAGTATGGTACTGTACACTATAGAGGTACACTATTTGTCTTCATTCCCAGTATTGTGCCAAAATGTAATATAAACAAAAGAAGCACAGCATGTGAAGTTGCTGGTCCCATGTTTCTTGAGCTGAAATAAAAGTTATGGACATCGAACATGATTGCATTTTATTGATGGCAATTTGAATGCACAGAGAAACCGTGACGAGATCCTGAGGAGCATTGTTGTGCCATTCATCCACCGCCATCACCTCATGTTTCAGCATGATAATGCACAGATCTATGTCGCAAGGATCTGTACACAATTCCTGTAAGCTGAAAATGTCACAGTTCTTCCATGGCCTGTGTACTCACCAGAGATGTCACCCAATGTGCATGTTTGGGATACTCTGGATTGACGTGTACGACAGCGTTTCAGTTCCTGCCAACATCCAGCAACTTAGCACAGCCATTGAAAAGGAGTAGGTGGGCCACAATCATCAGCCTGATCAACTCTATGTGAAGGAGATGTGTCTGATCCACAACCCCACTTTTTTTTAAAGGGTATCTGTGACCAACAGATGCATATTTTTTCTTTATTTAACTAGGCAAGTCAGTTAAGAACAAATTCTTATGTTCAGGGGCAGAACGACAGCTCGGGATTTGAACTTGCAACCTTTCAGCTGCTAGTCCAACGCTCTAACCACTAGGCTACCCTGCCGCTGAATATCTGTATTCAGAGTAATGTGAAATCAATAGATTAGGGCCTAATTAATTAATTAAAATTGATTTCCTTATATGAACTGTAACTCAGTAAAATCTTTGAAATTGTTGTTCATATTTCGTTCAGTATATACAGTGCATTCAGAAAGTATTCAGACCCCTTGACTTTTTCCACATTTTGTACATTACAGCCTTATTCTAAAATGGATTTTCCAAAAAACATTATCCTCATCAATCTACACACAATACCCCATAATGACAAAGCGGAAAAAAACTTTTAAAAATTTGTTGCAAAACCAAAACAGAAATACCTTATTTACTTAAGTATTCAGACCCTTTGTTATGAGACTTGAAATTGAGATCAGGTGCATCCTGTTTCCATTGATTATCCTTGAGATGTTTCTACAACTTTATTGGAGTCCACCTGTGGTACATTCAATTGATTAGACATGATTGGAAAGGGACACACCTGTCTCTGTAAGGTCCCACAGTTGACAGTGCATGTGAGAGCAAAAACCATAGGGTTCCTCTTCGGAGATGGGAGAACCTTCCAGAAGGACAACCATCTCTGCAGCACACCACAAATCAGGCCTTTATGGTAGAGTGGCCAGACAGAAGCCACTCCTCAGTAAAAGGCACATGACAGCCCGCTTGGAGTTTGCCAAAAGGCACCTAAAGGACTCTCAGACCATGAGGAACAAGATGCTCTGGTCTGATGAAACCAAGATTGAACTATTTGAACTTAAAGCGTCACGTCTGGTTGAAACCTGGCATCATGCTATGGGGATGTTTTTCAGCGGCAGGGACTGGGAAACTGGTCAGGATCAAGGGAAAGACGAACAGCATAAAGTACAGAGAGATCCTTGATGAAAACCTCAGACTGGGGCACCATCCAACAGGCCTTTTGGTAGGCCGTCAATGAAAATAAGAATTTGTTCTTAACTGACTTGCCTAGTTAAATAAAGGTTTAATAAACATGTTTACAACCCTAAGCACACAACCAAAACAGCGCAGGAGTGACTTCAGGACAAGTCTCTGAATGTCCTTGAGTGGTCCAACCAGAGCCCGGACTTGAAACCGATCGAACATCTCTGTAGAAACCTGAAAATAGCTGTGTAGAGACGCTCCCAATCCAACCTGACAGAGCTTGAGAGGATCTGCAGAGAAGAATGGGAGAAATTCCCCAAATACATGTATGCCAAGCTTGTAACGTCATACCCAAGAAGACTTGAGGCTGTAATCGCTGCCAAAGGTGCTTCAATGAAGTGAAGGGTCTGAATACTTATGTAAATGTGATTTAATTTTTTTAATGTTTTATATATACAAATATGCTAAAAAAAAATGCTTTGTCATTATGGGGTATTGTGTGTAGATTGATGAGAAAAACAAACAAATTTAATACATTTTAAAATAAGGATGTAAAGTAACAGAATGGGGAAAGAGTCAAGGGGTCTGAATACTTTTAGAATGCACTGTATATATGGACCATACGCAGGCCCTGGTCAGAAGTAGCACACTGTACAGGGAATAGGGTGCCATTTCGGATGCAACCTTTGTCTTTTCTACACTCACTTCATGCCGAAGTCGTCCTGGCCCAGGGGCTCTCTCCTCTTGTCGTCTTTCTTGGCCAGAAAGCCATCGGGGAGCCAGAGGATGCCGTGTTTGCGTTTCCTCTTAGCGGCCAGCACACCCAGCACCAGGATGAGCAGGATGATGACAGCTGCTCCCACAGCCAGGTACAGCATGAAGGGGGGCTTCTGGGGGTCCATATGGTCACCTGGAGGAGGAGGAGACATGGAACTCTTAACTAGGTGACGCTATCTGAAATGGGCTCTGCATTCAGAGCATGAGTAATGGAGCAAAGTGTCCATTTTTACCAAAGAACATGATAAGTGAGTTTAATCAGGTCTATAATCAAAGATAATGAAGTGTGTGCTGATGTAACATTACCATTAGGGTGGTTTAGAGGTGTCACAATGGGAAAAAGGAGAGGGACTTACTGTCGACAGAGACCACAGGGTAGGGCAGCGCAGACTTCAGGTACTCTGCAGCGATGAAGGATGCAGCCAGCTCTGTGCTGGAGAAACAGTCCATGGAGCTCTCAGCACACTCTCGGTTATCGATCTCCAGGTAAACCTTAGACCTGCAACAAACAAAACTTCGGTTAGGCTTACTTCACAACATGGAGGACTATACACACTTAATCTTATCTAGCAGTGAAAGAGAGAGAGACAGTCAGGATAAAGACATTTCCTTACCCGATAACCTCCTTGTCCAGCTCCCGTTTGCCTCTACGTTTCATTGTAGCAGACTGTCCTTCAATGGCGTTCTCGTGCTCCAGGCCATAGTAAGGATACACCATGAGTTTCTGCTGGGCGTCCATCTTAACACGGAGGTTGGTGTGCAGCAGGGTTCCCAGGGAGCGCAGGAAGCCTCTCACGTCTCCCAGCAGCTCCTCAGGCTGCAGTAACACTACGATTACCAGAGTGCCATCAACCACCTTAGCAGGGGTGTCCTCAGAGCAGTCCAGGCCATCCCAGCCACATGCCTCTGTGTTACAGCTCTTGTCACAGATCTTGTTGGCATAGTGATCCGCACAGTAGTCATCATACCTGTAGATAGGAAAGGGGAGAGGGAGGGGTTATGGAATTTGGAAGATTCTAGGAGTTCCTATGGGTTAAAAAGCATTTGAATCTGAATTTATTGTATACATTTTCTCGTAATAATCTTAATAAGACATGTACACTCATTGGCCAGTTTATTAGGTTCACAATAATGGCTCACTCCTACAGACTGAGTCACTTGGCTGTGGCTTGTTATATAAAGCAGACATGCATCGAGGTATTCAGTTACTGTTCGATTGAACGTTAGAATGGGCAAAACGGGTAATCAACAACACTGGACAATTGAGGAGTGGAAAAACACTGCCTGGTCCGATGAATCCCGGTTCTTGTTGCGTCATGCTGATGGCTGATGAGTCAGGATTTGGCGTAAGCATAATGAGTCCATGGCCCCATCCCACCTGGTGTCAACAGTACAGGCTGGTGGTGGTGGTGGTGTAATGGTTTGGGGAATGTTTTCCTGACACACGTTAAGGTCCCTTGATACCAATTGAGCAACATTTTCATGCCCTGAAGAATTCAAGCTGTTCTGGCGGCAAAGGGGGGTTTGACACAGTACTAGATGGGTGTACCTAATAAACATGTGTATTGATGTGTTTATGTTGTTAACAACTTTTGTACATACTTGCAGTAGGACTTTGTGCTCTCTTGACACTCAAAGCTGTCGAAGAGGCAGCCAGAGTTGTCACACTCGTGGTCACAGCGGCCGTTGCGGAACAGCTCCCAGCAGGGCACGGAGGCGGTGCAGTTGACCCATGGCCGGCGCCAATGTAGAGAACAGTCCCCTCCGTCCCACTGGCACTCATGGTTGTTGCACTGCGGGTCACACACCTTATCCCCGGACCGCTGCTCACACTCTACATAAGGGCAGGAGGGGGTGCGGGGGGACTGGTCGAAGATGCCATTCTCACAGTGCCTGCCTGAGAAGTGGGCTGGGCAGCGACAGCTGTACTGGTATGGGTTGTGTGGGTCCTTCATACAGGTGCCTCCGTTCAAACAGGGTCGGTTCTGGCAGCTGTGCACGGTCTCGCAGCGCGACCCACTGAAGCCTGGCTGGCAACGGCAGTGCAGATGACCACCCTGAGAATCCTGGCAGTTCCCGCCGTTCTGACAACGCAGCTGGGCACAGTTGTAGCCCTCTACCTCTCCACAGTTGAAGCCAGTGAAACTCTGAGTAAAGAGATGAGACAGAGAAGGTGTCAGACATGTGAACTGACTGGCTGGACAGACACCTGTGGACTGGGTTTTACATTCATAACATACATTCCTGCAGTTGACTAGTCAGAAAACCTGTGAGAATGTTTGGTCTCTTCCTAGAACACTGCTGTTTCTCAGTCATACCTGAACTATGTTGTCTCGCCCTCTGAAGCAAAGGTAAGAATAAGGAGGAGGAGAATGGTTAGTAGTTAGGAAAACAAGCCAGTAGTGAAAGAATAGACACTCAGCCACTCAATCCAAAGCTACATTTGAGGTAAATACAATGTTATACAGCACAATGCAATATCAATGGGGCTGCCAATCCATTCAAAAGAAAGAGATAAAGATCAGCAAGCTGGTACATGGAGTACTTAGAAACACAGCAGTCTGGCAATTAGAAAACCAACATTATAAAAGGGTAGAGTAATATTATAATGACTTACTGGTTGACAGGTGCATGAGTATCCATGCACTGAGCTCATGTTCATGGAACAGGTGCCACTGTTATGGCACGGCTTAGACTGGCACAGATCCACCATGGACTCACAGAGGCGTCCTAAAAAAGAGACCGATGTCATGTTACACAGCATGAGTGTGGGGTAAGCTAGATAACAGTTGTTGATGTGTCTTATAACATATACAGAGGGGTGTAGTTCTCTACCGGTGTAGCCCAGGCGACAGCGGCACTGGTAGTCGTTGGCCAGCTGCACACAGTCCAGGCTGCCAGGAGAGTGACAGGGTCCAGAGAGACACTCGTTGACGTCCCCCTCACAGTGTTCCCCAGCGAAGCCAGGGGGGCAGGAGCAGGTGTAGCGGCCCACCCCATCCATACACTGGCCCCCGTTCAGACAGCGAGGCCCCCAGGAGCCAGGCTTGGGAGCACAGTCGTCCATGTTCACCTCACACTGAACACCTACAGAGGGGGAGAGGAGAGAGAGGAAAGAGAGAGGGGAAAGAGAGTGGGGAAAGAGAGAGGAAAGAGAGAGGAAAGAGAGGGGAAAGAGAGAGGAAAGAGAGTGTGGAAAGAGAGAGGAAAGAGAGTGTGGAAAGAGAGAGGAAAGAGAGAGGAAAGAGAGTGGGGAAAGAGAGAGGAAAGAGAGAGGAAAGAGAGTGTGGAAAGAGAGAGGAAAGAGAGTGTGGAAAGAGAGTGTGGAAAGAGAGAGGAAAGAGAGTGTGGAAAGAGAGAGGAAAGAGAGTGTGGAAAGAGAGAGGAAAGAAAGTGTGGAAAGAGAGAGGAAAGAGAGAGGGGAAAGAGAGAGGAAAGAGAGAGAGGAAAGAGAGGGGAAAGAGAGAGGAAAGAGAGAGGGGAAAGAGAGAGGAAAGAGAGAGGAAAGAGAGTGGGGAAAGAGAGAGGAAAGAGTGTGGGGAAAGAGCGTGTGGAAAGAGAGAGGGGAAAGAGAGAGGAAAGAGAGAGGGGAAAGAAGGAGGAAAGAGAGAGGTGAAAGAGAGAGGAAAGAGAGAGGTGAAAGAGAAAGGAAAGAGAGAGGGGAAAGAGAGAGGAAAGAGAGAAGAAAGAGAGAGGGGAAAGAGAGGAAAGAGAGAGGAAAGAGAGAGGAAAGAGAGAGGAAAGAGAGAAGAAAGAGAGAAGAAAGAGAGAGGGGAAAGAGAGAGGAAAGAGAGAGGGGAAAGAGAGAGGGGAAAGAGAGGAAAGACCATCAGTTGAGGTCAGAGTTGTAGTTGTACATTATGTAAAACCAATGTGCCAGAAAACAAGAGAGCGAAAGAGATAGATAAAACAATAAATCATCTTCTGGTATCTGCTTACCATGTGTACCAGGTGGGCAGGCGCAGGAGAAGCGGTTGATGAGGTTGATGCAGGTTCCTCCATGACGACAAGGGTTAGAGTGACATTCATCTACGTCATACTCACAGTTCACCCCCTGATAGCCAGCCTTGCACTGGAACAGAGACACATTGTTAGATGTTCTCACACACACACACACACACACACACACACACACACACACACACACAAAAAAACTTACCATACACTCATATGTGCCCTGGTAGTCCATGCAGGTGGCTCCATTGCGGCAGGGGTTAGACTGGCACTCGTCCACAGTCTTGTCACAGTAGCTACCTGTGTAGCCAGGCTGGCACTGACACTGGTGGGCATTACCGACGTTCACACAGCGACCCATGTGCTTACACACCATCTCCACTGGAATACCTGACACACACACAACATATTAGCCGTAATCAGCATGGTTTACTTAAGCAATATGGCCCGAGGAGGTATGGTATATGGCCAATATATCACAGCTAAGGACTGTTCATACGCACGACGCAATGTGGAGTGCCTGAAAAAAGCCCTTAGCCGTGGTATTTTGGCGATATACCCCGAGGTGCCTTATTGCTATTATAAACTGGTTTCCAATGTAATTAGAGCAGTAAAAATACATGTTTTATCATACCCGTGGTATACGGACTCATATACCACGGCTTCCAGCCAACCAGCATTCAGGGCTCGAACCACCCAGTTTATAACACGGGTATGACAAAATATTTAGTTTTACTGCTCTAATTATGTTGGTAACCAGTTTATAATAGCAATAAGGTTCCTCGGGGGTTTGAGATATATGGCCAATACACCCATAGCTGTGTCCAGGCACTCTGTGATGCGTCTTGCATAAGAACAGCCCATAGCCATGTATATTGGCCATATACCACACCTCTTTGGGCCTTATTGCTTAAATATACCACGGCTGTCAGCCAATCAGTGTTCAGGGTTCGAACCACCCAGTTTATAAATACCTTTATATCGTCATGTTCTTTATATTCATCCATCTGTCTTTGTAAACATGTCATTTGATTAAAGGGATAGTTTGGTATTTTGGCAATGAGGCCGTTCATCTACTTCCCCAGAGTCTGATGAACTCGTGGAGACCATTTTTATGTATCTGCATGCAGTTTGAAGAAAGTTGATAACAAGTCATCGCTAGTTAGCACTGGCTCGCAAAACTACCTTTAACTTCCTTCATAGTGGACGCAGATACATAAAAATGGTTAATCTGGATAATCTAGGGAAGTAGATAGTGGGCCTCATTGCCAAAATCCTGAACTTTCCCTTTGGTTGACTGTGGGCTATTTGACCGTTTACTGAGAGAGGTGACTGAATAAAACACAGTGGATTGTAGAGACATGGAATGCTCACCATTCCGAGCAGCATAGTCCTGACAGGACATGTTGGGGACATCACAGTACAGACCAGTCCAGCCCACAGGACAGTGACATGACCAGGTGGTCTGTGACTGGGAACAGGACCCTCCATTCCTGCACAGTGGCTGGCTACACAAGTTCACAAAGTTCTGCAATGGGACAAATGGAGTAGGAAATGTTAGTGTTGAGTTTCATATGAAGAACCAAACAAAGAGAGATGTTATAATCAGATAACTTTAAGTCATTTTTCATTTTCAGTTCAATGCCATTTTACACATTCTCTCTCTACCTGGCAGTTCTGCCCGTTGTAGCCCACAGGGCAGGTGCAACGGTAGGATCCTAGGCCGTCTGTACAGGTCCCTCCGTTCTTACAGGGCTGAGAGTCACACTCATTCTGCTCATACTGACAGAAGGTCCCGTAGAAACCAGGACGACAACGACACGAGAAGGTGTTGATGTCGTCAACACAGGTCCCATTATTCAGACAGGAACTGAGGGAAATAGAGGGAGAGAGAGAGAGAGAAAGAAAGATATGTGGTCACGCATGATGGAAGTCGTTGCGTTTTGCAACGGAAATCAATTTTCAATACTTGTTACTAAATGCGTCCCAGTCCACATGTAGCCACATATCAAAAAAGAAAACTCATTGAAGAATAATTTTGAGTGAATCAACTTCAAACACTTTAACACAGTGACTGCAGTTACAGTCCTTTGTAACCCACCTCTCAGTGCATTCTGGGATGTTGTGTTCACATAGGATTCCGTCGAAACCTGGCCGGCACTCGCAGACGAAGCTGTTGACGTAGTCCCGGCACACGGCTCCGTTCCGGCACGGCTGACTGGCACACTCATCCATCTCTGCCTCACAGCGCTCACCATCAAACCCTGGCCGGCAGTCACAGGAGAACCGTCCCACTCCATCCACACAGGAACCGCCGTTCAGACACGGGTCTGAGAGAGAGCAAGAGAGAGACAAGAAGTTCAACAGACCCACAATAGAAGCTGTTTGTGAAGATCGATACATTAGCTCCAGAGGAGTACAGTACACAAGATGCTCATAGAGAATATACACAATATGTAGTGTGAGTATGCCTGGGCTATCCGTGGGAGTATGCACAAGAGCTGGGTGATAACTCACTGGGGGAGCAGTCATCGATGTTGGTTTGGCAGTTGAGACCGCTGTAGCCTGGCTGACACTTGCACACGTAGCTGCCCTGGCTGTTGATGCAACGGGCGCTGTTCTGACACGGGTTCTTCCTGCACTCATCCACATCCTCAGTGCAACGAGGGCCTATTCAAACATCCCATTTTAATGAACATCATGGTAGAAAATCTCCCCAACACCTTTACCCTCTGTGTGAATACCCACCTTGCCAGCCGCTGGGACATCTACAGGTGTAAAAGGTGTAGTCTGGGGTTGGCTGACACACACCTCCCCGCTCACATGGATGAGACGCACAGGGAACCAACTCCTCCTCACAGTGTTTTCCTGTGGACACAATATTATTAATATCCAAAATGCCCATGACACAATCAACATCAGCTCCACCAGAGGGAATATGTCCTGGGTAGTACCGTAGAGCGGATGGTATTGTTACCTGAGTACGGAGCGGCACACAGGCAGGTGTAGCTGTTGACTCCGTCCACACAGGTACCATGGTTCTCACACGGGCTTGATGCACACTCCTCTATGTTGACCTCGCAATTCACACCTGAGGGGAAAGGGAGGAAGGAAATGAGTGGGTTTTTAAATAAAACAGCGAACAGAATAACACTTTACTCTATTGAGGACTGCAGTTTAATGGGATCATTTGTATAATGAATAAAGGATTTAGAAAAGCCTGATTCAGACCTGTGAATCCGGGGCGACACTGGCAGGAGTATCCATTGAGTCTGTCCACACAGCTGCCACTGTGCTGGCAGGGGCTGGACTGGCACTCATCCTTCTCCTGGTCACAGTGCTGCCCCACCCAGCCAGACTCACACTCACAATGGTACCTACACACAGACCAAGGGAGGGAGTAAGGGTTCATGACAGACAGAGAGTAACCTAAAGTATGCATTTCTATCATATGAACTATGTGTTGGAGCCCAGGAAGATCAGCTGACGTCATGGTGTCAGCTAATGGGGCTACTAATACAATTCAACATTTTCATTCATATAACTTGAAATCATATATGTCGATGGGTAGGAAAAATGACTCAAAAATGAATCAAGAAAGAGTGATAGAGAGCTAGAGGGAAAGAGATAAGGTGAGGAGAGGCGTACCCGCTCTGCTGCTCTACACAGTCTCCGTGTACACAGGGCCGGGGGGCACAGTGGTCAGTGCCAGAGTGGCACAGGGGGCCGTGGGTGCCAGGGGGGCACTGGCAGATGAAGCCGTTCACCTTGTCTACACATGTGCCCCCACTCATACACGGGCTGGAATTACACTCATTGATGTCCACGTCACATTTTGCACCTGAGAGAAATAATTCAGAAATGACTTAATTAATTCACTGGAACAATCAGGCATGTACTGTCATTAACATGGAGAAGCATCTGATTAGTTGAGAGGGGAAAGTGTGTGTGTTTACCTGTGTACCCTGGAGCACAGACACACTTATACTCGTTGATCCCATCCTGGCACTCTCCATACTCACAGGGGTTACTGGCGCAGTCATCAACATTGATCTCACAGTTCACCCCTGAGAAGAAAACCAGAAGACAAACCATTTAGCTTTGAGTCAAATGTAAGAAAGGAAGGATGCATTTGGAAGCTTTTTGAATAGGCACTCCATTACGTTGGCTGCAGTTCTAATGGCATCCACCAGGGGGAGCAGTGGACTAGCTGACCATGTTCAACAGGTGTGTTCCAAAGACAGTGAGCTAGCTGAGCGAGTGAAAGTATGTGTGACCTAAGCTGTCTCCTGCGTGTGTGTGTGTACAGTACCAGTGCACTGGCCTGCACAAATCCCCCAAGCCAGGGCAGCGTACTGGGCAGAGCAGAGCTGGGCCTACCCTTATGACTGATCCCCTCCTGTCTGGGTGCTCTGAGCTGAGAGCTCTGCTCTACCCTGCAGGAAGCCACTTCTACTCCACAGAATAGAGTAGAAGCTGCTGGTGTTTCAAGTTCACAGGAGCACAGCACAGAGCTTTGGGGCTGACAGCACTGAGTGAGTAGCAGTTAAAGGGTCAGTTGGAGATACATAACAAACACCAATTAAGTCATGGTCTTCTACAGTTTCACAAACTAGAAATCAGTCATGGTCTAGAGTCTAGACCAAAGTTTCACAAATAGATTGCAGACAGAGATGCACCGTCCACACCCCACAGTGTATGTGAGTTTTTTTGTTTGCCCAAACATTCTGTTATTGCACTGGTTTCCTCTTTATTACCAACGTTTTTGTAACCCAAAAACAAAGAAATACGAAAAATATGTCACCCATTCTTTCGCTGCGCTCACCTGAGGTGCCAGGCAGACAGTTGCACTGGTACTTGTTGACCAGGTCGATGCAGCGTCCGCGGTTCTGGCAGGGGAGGCTGTGGCACTCCATGACCTGGATGTTACATATGGAGCCGGTGTAACCCGGGTCGCAGTCACAGGAGAAGGTGGCGATGCCATCACGACACACACCATGGTGGCAGGGCTCCGGGTCACAGTCATCTATGTTCTCTTTACACAGTGGCCCATAGAAGCCTGGGGAGAGAAACCACACATTGAATAATGGTTAAATATTCCCTGTGTTAAAGCTTTAGTTTAGACATCATGGTTTTAACATGCAAGAAATGTATATACATATACAGTTGAAGTCGGAAGTTCACATACACTTATTTTGGAGTCATTTAAACTAGTTTTTCAACCACTCCACAAATGTCTTGTTAACAAACTATAGTTTTGGCAAGTCGGTTAGGACATCTACTTTGTGCATGACACAAGTCACTTTTCCAACAATTGTTTACAGACCGATTATTTCACTATATTTTTCAGTGGGTCAGAAGTTTACATACACTAAGTTGACTGCGCCTTTAAACAGCTTTGAAAATTCCTGGCTTTAGAAGCTTCTTATATGCTAATTGACATCATTTGAGTCAATTGGAGGTCCACCAGTGGATTTCAAGGCCTACCTTCAAACTCAGTGCCTCTTTGCTTGACATCAAGTGAAAATCAAAAAGAAATCTTGTGGACCTCCACAAGTCTGGTTCATCCTTGGGAGTAATTTCCAAACGTCTGAAGGTATCACGCTCATCTGTACAAACAATAGTACGCAAATATAAACACCATGGGACCACGCAGCCATCATACCGCTCAGAAAGGAGACTCTTTCTGTCTCCTAGAGATGAACGTACTTTGATGCGAAAAGTGCAAATCAATCCCAGAACAACAGCAAAGGACCTTGTAAAGATCCTGGAGGAAACAGGTACAAAAGTATCTATATCCACAGTAAAACAAGTCCTATATCGACATAACCTGAAAGGTCACTCAGCAAGGAAGAAGCCACTGCTCCAAAACTGCCACGGGGGTGGCAGCATCATGTTGTGGGGGTGCTTTGCTGCAGGAGTCCCTCCTGTGCGCTTCACAAAATAGATGGCGTCATGAGGAAGGAAAATTATGTGGATATATTGAAGCAACATCTCAAGACATCAGTCAGGAAGTTAAAGCTTGGTCGCAAATGAGTCTTCCAAATGGGCAATGACCCCAAGCATACTTACAAAGTTGTGGCTTAAGGACAAAAAAGTCAAGGTATCGGAGTGGCCATCACAAAGCCCTGACCTCAATCCTATAGAAAATTTGTGGGCAGAACTGAAAAAGTGTGTGCAAGCAAGGAGGCCTACAAACCTGACTCAATTACACCAACTCTGTCAGGAGGAATGGGCCAAAATTCACCCAACTCATTGTTGGAAGCTTGTGGAAGGCTACCCAAAATGTTTGACCCATGTTAAACAATTTAAAGGCAATGCCCACTGGGAATGTGATGAAAGAAATAAAAGATTAAATAAATCACTCTAAATCATTATTATTGACATTTCACATTCTTAAAATAAAGTGCTGATCCTGACTTAAACGACCTAAGACCTTTTTACTAGGATTAAATGTCAGGAATTGTGAAAAACGGAGTTAAAATGTATTCGGCTAAGGTGTATGTAAACTTCAACTGTATATATACATATATATATATATGTACACACACACACACACACACACACACACACACACACACACACACACACACACACACACACACACACACACACACACACACACACACACACACACACACACACACACACACACACACACACACACACACACACACACACACAGTACCAGTCAAAAGCTTGGACACGCCTACTCATTCAAGGGTTTTTTGACATTTTACTATTTTCTACATTGTAGAATAATAGTGAAGACATCAAAACTATGAAATAACACATATGGAATATTGTATTAACCAAAACAATAGTTATAAAATATATTTTGATTCGTTTATTTGAAATTCTTCAAAGTAGCCACCCTTTGCCTTGATGACAGCTTTGCACATTCTTGGCATTCTCTCAACCAGCTTCATGAGGTAGTCACCCAGAGTGCATTTCAATTAACAGGTGTGTCTTGTTAAAAGTTCATTTGTGGAATTTCTTTCCTTCTTAATGCGTTTGAGCCATTCAGTTGTGTTCTGACAGGGTACGGGTGTCTCAACGTCAACAGTGAAGAGGCGACTCCGGGATGCTGGCCTTCTAGGCAGAATTCCTCTGTCCAGTATCTGTGTTCTTTTCTATTTATTGGCCAGTCTGAGATATGGCTTTTTCTTTGCAACTCTGCCTAGAAGGCCAGCATCCCGGAGTCGCCTCTTCACTGTTGACGTTGAGACTGGTGTTTTGCAGGTACTATTTAATGAAGCTGCCAGTTGAGAACTTGTGAGGCTTCTGTTTCTCAAACTAGACACTCTAATGTACTTGTCCTCCTGCTCAGTTGTGCACTGGGGCCTCCCAATCCTCTTTCTATTCTGGCTAGAGCCAGTTTGCGCTGTTCTGTGAAGGAAATGGTACACAGCGTTGTTTGAGATATTCAGTTTCTTGGCAATTTCTCGCATGGAATAGGCCTAATTTCTCAGAACAAGAATAGACTGACGAGTTTCAGAAGAAAGGTCTTTGTTTCTGGCCATTTTGAGCCTGTAATCGAACCCACAAATGCTGATGCTCCAGATACTCATCTAGTCTAAAGAAGGCCAGTTTTATTGCTTCTTTAAATCAGGACAACAGTTTTCAGCTGTGCTAACATAATTGCAAAAGGGTTTTCTAATGATCAATTAGGCTTTTAAAATGATAAACTTGGATTAGTTAACACACCGTGCCATTGGAACACAGGAGTGATGGTTGCTGATAATGGGCCTCTGTATGCCTATGTAGATATTCCATAAAAAAAAACAGCGGTTTCCTGCTACAAAAGTCATTTACAACATTAACAATGTCTACACTGTATTTCTGAACAATTTGAGGTTATTTTAATGGACAAAAAAGGTGCTTTTCTTTCAAAAACAAGGACATTTCTAAGTGACCCCAAACCTTTGAACATTAGTGTGTATACACACACACACACACACACACACGGTTAGTACCTTCAGCACATTCACACTCGTATCCGTTGGGTCGGTCGATACACTTGGCCCCGTTGAGGCAGGGCGTGCTGGAACACTCGTCAATGTCGATCTGACACATCTCCCCACTGAATCCTAAAGGCCAGGGATGGAACTCAGCGTCAAATACTGTAGCTAGACACCTTCTGAAACACTATTGAGAAATTAATTTGATTAGAAAAAGGCAGACGAACCTAGAGGGCACTGGCAGACGTAGCGTTTGACTTGATCCAGACAGATCCCTTGGTTCAGACATGGAGAGCTGGCACACTCGTTGATGTCAATCTCACAGTGTGTTCCCTCAAATCCTGGAAACAGAGAGAGAATATTACACAACAGTATTGTGTGTGTGTATGTGTATGTGTGTGAGAAAGAGATATAGGGAATCACTGATCACACTTACCTTCCATACAGATGCAGCTGTAGTCTCCTATGCGGTCCAGACAGGTGCCGTCGTTCTGGCAGGGGCTGGAGACACACTCATTGATGTCTGTCTCACAGCGCGGCCCACCATAACCTCTTGCACAGTTACATGTGAACGAGCCATCCGTGTTCACACACAATCCTCCATGCTCACAGGGGTTTGGACCTGAGGGGAAGCCTGAGAGGTTAGTTAAACAGAACTATAAAGGAGTACAGAAAGTATCAAACAGAGAGGAAGGATACTTCTTACAGAATAGTCTGTATAGTCTAATCACAAAACACTTTGGGCATCATGTGCTTTGACCTGTCCCTCACCAATGATGCACTCGTTGATGTCGTCATTGCAGGTGCTTCCCTTGTAGCCTGGGGCACAGTTGCAGTTGAACATGCCGTTGATGGGGTTGGTGTCGCACTGTGCCCCGTCCCTGCACGGGCTACTGATGCAGGCATCGTTCACGTGGCACAGCAAACCTGGCAGGAAATATTCAACAGTCACTTGGCCTGTGTTTTCTGTGCTTATAGATTCCCCTTGGGGATTAATACACTATCTTTCTATTTATCCATTGATCAGTCTATAGGAGACAGCTGTATATGTCTACGCAGCAGACAGGCTGTTTGTCCACACCTGTCTTTCCGTAGGGGCAGACACAGAGGAAGGATGCCACACGGTCGATACAGGTGGAGCCCTTGGTGCAGGCAGCCGTAGCACAGTCATCTATGTTCTCAGAGCAGTCCAGGCCACTCCAGCCATTGACACACACACAGGTGTAGCTGCCCTGGATGTTGCTGCAGGTCCCTCCGTTCTGACACGTGTTGGGCTGCAGGCGACACTCATCCACATCCTCTGTACAGGACTGACCTGTAGGGGGTTGGGGGAAGAGAGTTGGACACGTGAGACAAGAGTAGAAAAAAGTCCCCCATTTAGACACAGAGAGAAACCACAGACAGACACAGAAACACAGACACTGAACAAAGAAGAAAAAAAGACAGACAGAAAAAAATCATAGACTATTCTTTATACTTACCAGTCCATTCCGGGGGACATTTGCAATTGTAGGTATTGACGCCATCCATGCAGGTCCCTCCATTTCCGCAGTGATGGTCGGGGCAGTCGTCAATGTTGTTGTCACAGTTAGTCCCATTGAAACCTTCCATGAGAGTGTCAAAAATAGGAATGATACTTATTACTTCACTGCTATCAACCTGGCTGGCAACCTCTGTCATATCATGTATCAGTTATCATAGTGATAACAAGTTATAATGTAAAAAGATAACATGGGCTATGGTTGACAGTGCTTGATTGTTGTGCCCATAGCTCTGCTGGGTACAGTAGGGTTTCAATACATGGTGAATAGTGTTGCAGCGCCAGCAGGATTCTAGTGCTTGCACCTCAAACATTGATTGCAACAATATGCTGCATGCATACAGGCCTCATGAAGCCTTTCTCTAGTTCTTTTCTCTCGTTCTTTCTCATTCTTCCTTCCTTCCCTCGCTCTCTCTCACCTGGCAGGCAGTGGCACCAGTAGGTGGTATCAGAAGTCTGGCGACACGTGCCCCCATTGAGGCAGGGCGAGGGGGCGCAGGGGATGTAGGGGGTCTCACAGTGGCGGCCGGTGAACCCAGGGGCGCAGTTACACCTGTAGGAGCCGGGGGTGTTGACACACGCCCCTTGGTTCTGACACACCGGGGCGGAGGCAGCACACTCGTCAGTGTCGTTGAGGCAGCGAGGACCCCAGTAGCCTGGAGGACAGGTACAGCTGAACTTGCCCACGGACAGAGAGCTGCAGGTGCCTCCGTTAGCACAGGGTCCTGGTAGACAGGTGTCCACATGCTCACATCGTATGCCTGGATGCACAGGGAGAGAGAGAGAGAGAGAGAGATGAGTGGGCTTATATAAGGTTGTAAAACAGAAAAATAGAGGAAACAGAGCCTCATGTCCATAACCTTGGTTACTTATCATGACCACAACATACAGTACAGAGTTTTGATCAATGCAAAGGCCAAGAACTGTCCTGAACACGTGTACCAAACATATGACGGCTAGTGGAAATAATGTATTGGGGGTTGGACTAGTGAACTGCACAGCACTTGTCAGGAATGGACTGTACAGTAGTACTTTTGAGTCAGAGAGGAGCTGACCTGTCCATCCGTGAGCACACTGGCACTTGTACTTGTCGAGGGAGAGCAAGGTGCAGACTCCTCTGTTGGCACAAGGGTTGTTGGGATAGCAGGTTGAGTTCTGGGGGGTCTGACAGTGCTGCCCGGTGTAACCCAGGGGACAGGAGCAGGTGGGGCTGCCCGGGATGCCCGACACAGCCACTGAGCAGTTCCCTCCATTCAGACAGTAACCAGGATGACACGGGTCTTTGTGATGGCAGTACTCACCCAGGAAGCCTGCGGCACACCTGTAGACAGAGGACAATAGGTGTTTTCTCAGCTAGCTACTACATTAAAGACAGCATATTATCAGCTATAGAAACCTACACAACAAACACTATACATCAAAGAGGAAGAAAAGCAGTAATAGTGGACAGTACATGTCATAGTGTGAGAATCTTATGTTGGAGAGGGTGTGTGTGATTCATACAGGGAAAATACTATTTGGCCTAGTCATGTACATTTTGCTGGAGCTAAGACATATGAAAAGAACTGAGTGGGGGAAAGGTTGACAGCAAGGTCAAGTTTTTGAAATATCAAAAAGCAGAAGGATGTGACGAGGTGGTTTTACATGGAAGTTACCCAAGTGGCAAAAACTAAAAACAAGAACAATCGTATGTGGAGTTGGACAAACACTTGGAACCTGTGTGTGTGTGTGTGTGTGTGTGTGTGTGTGTGTGTGTGTGTGTGTGTGTGTGTGTGTGTGTGTGTGCTAGGTCACAAGACATAGGGAATACATTTCTCTTTTCTTCTCTCTCTGTAAAGTGATTTAACCACATGACGAACAGCACAGAGGGAATTACAATATTGCACAAGAGGAAAAATGAAAACCTGCACTCCACCCGTTCTATCCCCTACCCCTGTCCCACCACCCCCTACTTTCACTTTCCGCTTCTCTCGGTCTGACATTTCCCTCTCAGTTTGTCTCTTTCTATTTGGCAGTGTAATTTGTACTGTAGTCAGCTAGACGTGTGTATTTAAGTCTTGTATTTTGTCTTGGTTGTGTCTGTATTTTATTAAGCTCTATCTGCGGGTTGTGGTCAGAGACTGATGTTGAAGCATCATCAGTGGCCGGTCACCCTGCTCTAGACAGACACTGTCTCAGGGGCCTTTTGCTCCTCAGTGCTGCTGAGTGCGTGTGTGTGTCTGGCACACTGCCGACATATTGTGGAGAGACTCTCAGCCATAGAGTGAACTCCTGCCTCACAGATACAGGCCACCACACCTATCTCCCTGAGGAGGCTCAGGTAACAGACGACAGGAACACAAACACAGCCTTTTCACATCTCCCCCCCCACCCCCCCATTCTAGAGGTCGACCGATTAATCGGAGTGGCAGATTATTTATTTTTACACCTTTATTTAACTAGGCAAGTGGGTTAAGAACCCATTCTTATTTTCAATGACGGCCTAGGAATGGTGGGTTAACTGCCTCGTTCAGGGGCAGAACGACAGATTTTCACCTTGTCAGCTCGGGTGGACCCAATCTTGCAACCTTACAGTTAACTATTCCAATGCAATAACGACCTGCCTCTTGTTGCACTCCACAAGGAGACTGCCTGTAATGCGAATGCAGTAAGACAAGGTAAATTGGTAGCTAGCATTAAACTTATCTTATAAAAAACAATCAATCAATCATAATCACTAGTTAACTCCACATGGTTGATGATATTATCTAGCGTGTCATGCGTTGCGTATAATCTGACTGAGCATACAAGCATACAAGTATCTAAGTATCTGACTGAGCGGTGGTAGGCAGAAGCAGGCGCGTAAAACATTCATTCAAACAGCACTTTCATACATTTTGCCAGCAGCTCTTCATTGTGCGTCAAGCATTGTGCTGTTAATGACTTCAAGCATATCAACTCCCGAGATGAGGCTGGTGTAACTGAAGTGAAATGGCTGGCTAGTTAGCTCGCGCTAATAGCGTTTCAAACGTCACTCGCTCGCTCTGAGCCTTGGAGTGGTTGTTTCCCTTGCTCTGCATTGGTAACGCTGCTTCGAGGGTGGCTGTTGTCGTTGTGTTCCTGGTTCAAGCCCAGGGAGGTGCGAGGAGAGGGACGGAAGCTATACTGTTACACTGGCAATACTAAAGTGCCTATAAGAACACCCAATAGTCAAAGGTTAATGAAATACAAATGGTATAGAGAGAAATAGTCCTATAATTCCAATAATAACTACAACCTAAAACTTCTTATCTGGGAATATTGAAGACTCATGTTAAAAGGAACCACCAGCTTTCATATATTCTCATGTTCTGAGCAAGGAACTTAAACGTTAGCTTTCTTACATGGCAAATATTGCACTTTTACTTTCTTCTCCAACACTGTTTTTGCATTATTTAAACCAAATTGAACATGTTTCATTATTTATTTGAAGCGAAATTGATTTTATTTATGTATTATATTAAGTTAAAATAAGTGTTCATTCAGTATTGTTGTAATTGTCATTATTACAAAAAAATAATTATAATTGGCCGATTAATCGGTAACGGCTTTTTTGGTCCTCCAATAATCGTGATCGGGGGTTGAAAAATCATAATCGGTCGACCTCTACCCCATACACACAGTTTTTCAAACCGGTAATATTTTTTCCCCCGCAGATAATTGACAGACAAACATGCAGGACCACAGTAAATGAGAATAATTTGAATCTTTTGAAATGGAGATGGGAATCTTTTTTAAACGGAGTCTCACACGTACTATATTTATTCTGCACTAAATGCAGCTTGAAAATATTAGGTTGAGAGAGCATGGGAAACTCCGGCTGTCATGATTAATGACAGAGAGAAGCCCAGAATAGATCAATAGAAAGTGTGTAAGTGTTGTCTTCACCCAAGTATTCATCACACAGTCCGAGGGTTCACACACCTGTTTTAACACACTTGTTGTTTCACACACACAACCTCTAGAAAGACAAGGAAAACAGATCTTCAAAGAGCTGTGACACAGACTTCTTCACCTCACCTCTCTCCGATTGGATATGCTCCACAGGCATAGCTACCTACCCAGAACTCCTCCCCATCCCTCCATCTTGTCTCCTCCCTGTCTCAGCACTTCTCTCCAGTTACACTATCCACACCATCGACAGGCTGTACTAAGAGGTATCGCAACAATACTAATGCCCTGGGAATGTGCACTCCCCTCTACTCCATGACAACCTCTCAACCCTCTGAAAGAATGATGACACGGCCCCTGCTCCCCTGACATAGATCACATTAGCAGCCTGTCAAACAAAGCCGACCATGTCCACGTTAGTATTCGTTTTATGTTTCAGCAGTAAGACCTATACTGTATGATTAAAGGGAACAATATGTTTTACTGTGTAGATGGCTATAAACTAATGTGCACTTATTTGAAAAATCTGTCTGAAATTCAACAGTGTTGAAAGAAAAGATGACATAAATTTGATTGAATTAAATTGGGATTATCAAACCGGTGTTGACAAAATGAAATGTCACAGCGTCAGCGATACATAGGTTGTCCTTCAGGTTTTTGTGCTCTATTCAATATACACTGAACAAAAATATAAACACAACATGTCAAGTGTTGATCCCATGTTTCATGAGTGAAAATAAAAGATACCAAAAATGTTCCATACACATAAAAAGCTTATTTCTAAAAATGTTGGTGCACAAATGTGTTTACATCCCTGTTACTGAGCATTTCTCCTTTGCCAAGATAATCCATCCATCTGACAGGTGTGGCATATCATGAAGTTGAGTAAGCAGAATGATCATTGCACAGGTGCACCTTATGCCGAGGACAATAAAAGGCTACTCTAAAATGTGCAGTTGTGTCACACAACACAATCCCACAGATGTCTCAAGTTTTGAGGAAGTATGCAACTGACATGCTGACTGCAGGAATGTCCACCAGAGCTGTTTCCAGATAATTGAATGTTCATTTCCATACCATAAGCCGCCTACAACATAGTTGTAGAGAATTTGTAAGAACATCCAACCGGCCTAACAACCGCAGACCACATGTATGGCGTTGTTGCTGATGATTTGCTGATGTCAATATTGTGAACAGAGTTCCCCATGGTGGCGGTGGGTTATGGTATGGGCAGGCCTAAGCTACGGACAACGAACAAAATTGCATTTTATCAATGGCAATTTGAATGCACAGATACCATGACGAGATCCTGAGGCCCATTGTCGTACCATTCATCCCCTGCCATCACCTCATGTTCTGGCATGATAATGCACAGCCCCATGTTGCAAGGATCTGTACACAGTTCTTCCATGGCCAGCATACTCACCAAACGTGTCCCCAATTGAGCATGTTTGGGATGCTCTAGATTGATGTGTAAGACAGCGTGTTCCAGTTCCCGCCAATATCCAGCAACTTCACACAGCCATTGAAGAGGAGTGGGACAACATTTTACAGGCCACAATCAACAGCCTGATCAACTCTATGTGAAGGAGATGTGTCGCGCTACATGAGACAAATGGTGGTCACACCAGATTTGATTTCAATTGAAGGATTTCCTTATATCAACTGTAACTCTCTTTGAAATTGTTGCATGCTGCACTTCAGTATAATATTGCCCCTAACCAAATCAGTACCTACCCCTTGGCTGTGCATGACACACATCATTATTATTAGGGGAGAGGACCTAAAATGACTTACACTGAGTGTACAAAACATTAGGAACACCTGCTCTTTCCATGACAATGACTGACCAGGTGAAAGCCATGATCCCTTATTGATGTCACCTGTTAAATACACTTCAATCAGTGTAGATGAAGGTGAGGAGACGGGTTAAAGAAGGATTTTTAAGCCTGAAGTCAATTGAGACATGGATTGTGTGTGTGCCATTCAGAGGGTAAATGGCCAAGACAAAATACTTAAGTGCCTTTGAACGGGTTAAGGTAATACGTGACAGGAACACAGTTGAGTGTATCAAGAACTGCAACACTGCTGGGTTTTTCCACACTCAAACATTTCCATCAAGAATTGTCCACCACCCAAAGGACATCCAATCAACTTGACACAACTGTGGGAAGCATTAGAGTCAACACGGGCCAGCATCCCTGTGGAACGCTTTCAACACCTTGTAGAGTTCATGCCCGTCAAATTGAGGCTGTTCTGAGGGCAAAAGGGGTGCGACTCAATAGGAAGGTGTTTCCTAATTTTTGATATAATCAGTGTATATAATACAACAAAACATGTTGGCCTGTGGAGTCTGTTCACTGAAACGTTGAACAAATACATTTTTTGGAACTCAAACAAAAAAATTAATTGTATAAATCATGCACAAAGCCCTTCAGTCAAATACGGTCCAGACTGCTCCTCACCACATAGCTAGACTGTAGTCAGCTCTACTTTCAGGAATAACCCAGAGTTTCTGCAGCCAAACTCATCTATAGGATTCTTTGTTAACCTCAATGTGGGATTTTTCTTTCCCTCCCTGTTTCCTTCTCTCAGTTCAGTTCCCTGCAGCTTTCCTCTCTCTTCTCGTGGTGTCAGGTTTCTACAGCTGGTTCACATTAGAGGCCCCCGTCCAGTCCCTGCACCCCCTCTCCCTCTACCTCTGGCTCTCCGATGGCTGACCTCTCCCGGTCCTGTCCACTGGGGCGTGGGTGAGGGCTGAGGGGAGGATTTCGCCTCTCTAACTCTCTCATTTATCCCCGCCCGCTCACTAATGCCTAATAGCTCTGTCATGCCCTCCTCCTCTCTTCTCTCCCTCTGGCCATCACACACTGACTGGGCTGCACAAACAGAGTTCCTGTTCACATTTCACACTCGACTCATTAGCTTTGGCTGGTTGCACTGGAGCGTAGGTGGACTCTCTGGTGCAAGTATGTAGTATATATTCTACAGTAGAGAGTAACAATTCAAAACCAAAAATGATGGTGTAGGTTGAAAATATTGGGAGATGTGTGCCTCTTTTTAGAAGATCTAGGCCAGGGGTGTCAAACTCATTTTTCCCCGGGGGCCACATTTGGTATTCAATGAGGTCTGGAGGTCCACACTGAAAATGTGCTATATTTCCTAGCTGTAAAAATTGAATCACAGAATCATCCTTGTGGGACTGTGTGATCTAGGCTATATGACACTTCATGGGCATAATAGAAAAGGTATTGCTTTTCTTGGCTTCTTTACAATAAAACTCTCCCATTCCTTTTTGCTCACTGCATTCTATGCTCTTTACTCAGAAGACATGTCAGAGTGGTATTTTTGGAAGCAAACACTTGGTCTCGTTCAGCTTCAGCTTTAACCTATTTTCATAAAGAGAAGAAAGAAAGGCTGCAAAAACAACACGACTGATGGTGGGAAAAGGGGGAGGGGTGCGAATGGAAAGTAATTAATAGAGAGAGAAAAAGGGTGGATTGCGGGGAGACGGGAGAGGGGAAAGAAAGGCGGAAGAGAGGAGAGAAAAAGAGACTGTTGGAGGGTGGAGTCCAATGTTGGGCTGTGTGGTAAAATAGCAAACTGTATTTAAAAGCACACTCCAAAAGAATCAAGATCTGACAGACAGAAGGAGGAATCCATTTTGAGTCTGCATGCTCCATCTGCTTTCCTCTGTTGTGTGGTGTCATTTAGTTATTAAGGTCTAGGAGGCATACATATTTCATTGAGGTCATACAACCACTGGGCCTTTGAAAAAGCTCTCATTTTAAACTTCACATGGTTAGCCCAGCTTAACTGTACTGGCTTCAGAGATGGGACATTAGACCACAGTGGGATGGCTTCAGAGTGGCTTCACCTCTTCATTATTGTCATTATCACCACAGATCTTTGTCACAGAGTTCCACTTGTCACTGCAGTGTCTTGTGGGTTTAGAATCTGGTTGTTATATTCCCCACTATTCTGTAAGTCTTCTTCCCATTGAGGGTGAGAGTGGGTGTGGACATGTGGCAGGTGGGGGTGCATGTGTGTGCGTGTGGCAGGAACAAACACACACCCTCAAAAGGGACAGTCCCTCTTGGCTAGCGGGTCATGTTGACAAGAGTTGATAATGATGAATTGTCTCATCTCCACCCCGTCCTGAACCTTCCCATAGATCATACACACGGCCCCCAGTCATACCCCTCCCTAACATCCACCAACACCCCCGCCGGCAGACCTCTTCCTAACCCTCTGTGTCAGCCACACTTCAGCTCTTTCCCTGCTTGACTGTCCCAGTGCCAGGCCAGCCACTCCCTAGTCTCAAGGTGCCCTTGGGCCTGGCTTTAGCCTCTTATCTGTGTGGTTCCACACTATCAATGCATCTAGTTGAGCTGTGGTGGTAAGAGGACTGTGATGACTCGAGAGTATGAAGAGAAAAATCAACGCCTTGGGTTTGTTTCTTCAAAATCACAGGGTTTTATTGACTTAGGTTTTGGTCATGTGTTTGCCTGGCCACTCAGTATGTGTGTGTGTTATCAGCTACTGCGGCTGTGTGCTTGCTAGTCTTCTTTAGTGGAGTAGAGGTATGGAGTAGAGTGCAGTGAAAGGAGTGAGGAAGTGATTGAGCTACAGCAGTGCTCCGCCACTCTGCTCTCCCTCCTTACTGCTAGAGTTTCTGGTTCTCTCCTGTTTCACCTGAGGCTGTGTGATGCTCCATTGGGATAGGAAATCACATCATGGCTCTCTGCAGGGAAAGGACTGACAGACATGTAGAAAGGGGGTAACGTTAAGTCAGTGGGACAAAGACAAGGGGTAACAGAGTGATTGAGGGACTGAGACAGAGATACAAAAAGTAGGGTGGAGGGGTTAAATGAAAAGAAAGGGAGGAGATGGTGGGAATAATGAAAAGGGAGATAAATTGAGGGAGAGAGAGCGCAAAGGATTAAGAAGCCAGGTAAGTTGTGTCCAGAGGCATCTAGCCCGGCAGACTGAGAGATGACTGACGGACAGAGTGATGAGTGAGGGGCAGTGACAGGGTAATTTCTCTCTCCCCTCCTCCCCACCGCTCATCAGCGACGAGTCTGCGCTGAGATACTCTCCTCAAATTACTGCTAAAGAGACATCCTCCTTTCTTTACTCTCTCTTTCTTCCTCCCTCTGCCCCAAGGTAAATTCTACTTGTCAGGTCAAACAAACTACACACTAAATTCTCTAGCCAGAAAAGAAAGGGAGACCAAGAGAGTGAGAGGAGAAATAATCAGTTTGCACCATGGCACTGCAGTAGACAAAGGGATTTTGTTCAGCAAAGAAAAAAAAGTTTGGATGCCATCACTCGCCCTAGGGTTGCTGTGCTCAGGTACTAGGCTCTAATATCTTGTGAATGTTCCTAAAAACAGGAACATCATCCAACGGCCATTCTCTTTGGGCCTTATTGGTCTAGCGTAGCTTATGTTTTCTAAATGTTAAGATCAACACTGTGCTGTGACATATAGCTACACTTGGGCCCAGGCTCAACGGACAGGCGACACAAAACACACAGCGGTGACACACGCCTCTTTCACACACCCTGGCTGAAGGTTTGTAGTCCCACCGGTCCAACAGCTGAAACACACCCTGCTCTGCCAACCAGCCAGCCTGCCTCTCCCCACCTCCCTCCTTCCCAGCCAGCCCCTCCCTCCCAGACTCTACTCTGCCAGCCAACCAGCCTCTCCCTCCCAGACTCATCTCTCTCATATTCCCAGTAAGCAAAAAGATAGAGAGGAATGCTTGGGTGTCCCCTCAATGAAAAAGCATTACTAAGCATCAGCTGAATGTACCCCTATCTCCTTATCTGTATCCTCCTGTTCCCTTCTCTGTATCCTCCTGTTCCCTTCTCTGTATCCTCCTGTTCCCTTCTCTGAATCCTCCTGTTCCCTTCTCTGAATCCTCCTGTTCCCTTCTCTGAATCCTCCTGTTCCCTTCTCTGTATCCTCCTGTTCCCTTCTCTGTATCCTCCTGTTCCCTTCTCTGAATCCTCCTGTTCCCTTCTCTGAATCCTCCTGTTCCCTTCTCTGAATCCTCCTGTTCCCTTCTCTGTATCCTCCTGTTCCCTTCTCTGTATCCTCCTGTTCCCTTCTCTGAATCCTCCTGTTCCCTTCTCTGAATCCTCCTGTTCCCTTCTCTGAATCCTCCTGTTCCCTTCTCTGTATCCTCCTGTTCTCTTCTTTGTATCCTCCTGTTCCCTTCTCTGAATCCTCCTGTTCCCTTCTCTGAATCCTCCTTTTCCCTTCTCTGAATCCTCCTGTTCCCTTCTCTGAATCCTCCTGTTCCCTTCTCTGTATCCTCCTGTTCTCTTCTCTGAATCCTCCTGTTCCCTTCTCTGAATCCTCCTGTTCCCTTCTCTGAATCCTCCTGTTCCCTTCTCTGTATCCTCCTGTTCCCTTCTCTGAATCCTCCTGTTCCCTTCACTGTATCCTCCTGTTCCCTTCTTTGTATCCTCCTGTTCCCTTCTCTGAATCATCCTGTTCCCTTCTCTGAATCCTCCTGAATCCTCCTGTTCCCTTCTCTGAATCCTCCTGTTCCCTTCTCTGAATCCTCCTGTTCCCTTCTCTGAATCCTCCTGTTCCCTTCTCTGAATCCTCCTGTTCCCTTCTCTGAATCCTCCTGTTCCCTTCTCTGAATCCTCCTTTTCCCTTCTCTGAATCCTCCTGTTCCCTTCTCTGAATTATCCTGTTCCCTTCTCTGAATCCTCCTGTTCCCTTCTCTGTATCCTCCTGTTCCCTTCTCTGAATCCTCCTGTTCCCTTCTCTGAATCCTCCTGTTCCCTTCTCTGTATCCTCCTGTTCCCTTCTCTGAATCCTCCTGTTCCCTTCTCTGAATCCTCCTGTTCCCTTCTCTGTATCCTCCTGTTCCCTTCTCTGTATCCTCCTGTTCCCTTCTCTGAATCCTCCTGTTCCCTTCTCTGAATCCTCCTGTTCCCTTCTCTGAATCCTCATGTTCCCTTCTCTGAATCCTCCTGTTCCCTTCTCTGTATCCTCCTGTTCCCTTCTCTGAATCCTCCTGTTCCCTTCACTGTATCCTCCTGTTCCCTTCTTTGTATCCTCCTGTTCCCTTCTCTGAATCCTCCTGTTCCCTTCTCTGAATCCTCCTGAATCCTCCTGTTCCCTTCTCTGAATCCTCCTGTTCCCTTCTCTGAATCCTCCTGTTGCCTTCTCTGAATCCTCCTGTTGCCTTCTCTGAATCCTCCTGTTCCCTTCTCTGAATCCTCCTTTTCCCTTCTCTGAATCCTCCTGTTCCCTTCTCTGAATTCTCCTGTTCCCTTCTCTGAATCCTCCTGTTCCCTTCTCTGTATCCTCCTGTTCCCTTCTCTGAATCCTCCTGTTCCCTTCTCTGAATCCTCCTGTTCCCTTCTCTGTATCCTCCTGTTCCCTTCTCTGAATCCTCCTGTTCCCTTCTCTGAATCCTCCTGCTCCCTTCTCGGAATCCTCCTTTTCCCTTCTCTGAATCCTCCTGTTCCCTTCTCTGAATCCTCCTGTTCCCTTCTCTGTATCCTCCTGTTCTCTTCTCTGAATCCTCCTGTTCCCTTCTCTGAATCCTCCTGTTCCCTTCTCTGAATCCTCCTGTTCCCTTCTCTGTATCCTCCTGTTCCCTTCTCTGAATCCTCCTGTTCCCTTCTCTGAATCCTCCTGTTCCCTTCTCTGAATCCTCCTGTTCCCTTCTCTGAATCCTCCTGTTCCCTTCTCTGAATCCTCCTGTTCCCTTCTCTGAATTCTCCTGTTCCCTTCTCTGAATCCTCCTGTTCCCTTCTCTGTATCCTCCTGTTCCCTTCTCTGAATCCTCCTGTTCCCTTCTCTGAATCCTCCTGTTCCCTTCTCTGTATCCTCCTGTTCCCTTCTCTGAATCCTCCTGTTCCCTTCTCTGAATCCTCCTGTTCCCTTCTCTGTATCCTCCTGTTCCCTTCTCTGAATCCTCCTGTTCCCTTCTCTGAATCCTCCTTTCCCTTCTCTGAATCCTCCTGTTCCCTTCTCTGAATCCTCCTGTTCCCTTCTCTGAATCCTCCTGTTCCCTTCTCTGAATCATCCTGTTCCCTTCTCTGAATTATCCTGTTCCCTTCTCTGAATCCTCCTGTTCCCTTCTCTGAATCCTCCTGTTCCCTTCTCTGAATCCTCCTGTTCCCTTCTCTGAATCCTCCTGTTCCCTTCTCTGAATCCTCCTGTTCCCTTCCCTGAATCCTCCTGTTCCCTTCTCTGAATCCTCCTGTTCCATTTGCACAAAAGCCAACGGGCAGCCATCAATCCGCCTTCAAGCACATTTCAGCCTGCCTTCCTCGTCCCCTGCCAATGTCCGGTCTTGTCCAAAAGACAGCATGTCAACACAACAGTAGTCATCATAATTATCTCTCTCACCCCTGGGCTGCTCAACAGTCCATAATTACACATGCCTTGAGGGGGAATGGAAGGTCGCTGTTTATTTTTCGCTGCTTGCCTTTTAATATGTTGGAAGTCTAATAAATACATAATGGGATTTTCACACAATGACTCTTTTGAGGTCGGCCGGCGGGAAGGAGCCGTGACTGTGTGACGACGGCACATAGACTGATTGGTTAATCAGTCTAACAGTTGCCCTGCTCTCGGTCACCTGACTGGCCTTGGACTGAAAGACTCCTCTCTTCAGGAGGCGCAGCCCGCTGCCAGGCCCCTCAGCCTTCACATACTCAACTCTGCTGCTACCGTTATCATCATAGACATTCAATATGGGACAAAGGAGTACATTTATATTTTTAGATAATAGAGAAGAGGGACAAACTCGAATGTTGAAACTTCCCTCTGGGGCAGTCAATGCCAGTTACTCAATAGTCACCCTTAAAACCAGTGTGTTTGACTCAAGTTCAGTGTTATTTTCCTTCGGCTCCCTTATCCTCCTAGTCGTTCTCATTACAACCACTGATGGTAAAAAGCTACCACGGTCAGTGTCGTGTTCTAGACCAGGAGAAGACACACAATGGACCCCCTACACCTGTAGAGTAACATACACTATATATACACAAGTATGTGGACACCAGTTCAAATGAGTGGATTTGGCTATTTCAGCCACACCCGTTGCTGACACGTGTATAAAATCGAGCACACAGCCATAGACAAACATCGAAAGTAGAATGGCCTTCAACGTGGCATTGTCATAGAATGCCACCTTTCCAAAAAGTCAGTTCGTCAGATGTCTGCCCTGCTAGAGCTGCCCCAGTCAACTGTAACTACTGTTAATGTGAAGTGGAAATGTCTAGGAGCAACAATGGCTTAGCCGCAACGTGGTAGGCCACACATGCTCACAGTAAGAGACCGGCGAGTACTGAAGTGTGTAGCTCGTAAAAATCATCTGTCCTCGGTTGCAACACTCACTCCCGAGTTCGAAACTGCCTCTGGAAGCAACGTCAGCACAATAACTGTTCGTCAGGAGCTTCATGAAATGGATTTCAATGGCCGAGCAGCTGCATACACAAGCCTAAGACCAACACACGCAATGCCAAGCGTCGGCTGAAGTGGTGTAAAGCTCGTCGCCATTGCTCTCTGGAGCAGTGGAAATGCGTTCTCTGGAGTGATGAATCACGCTTCACAATCTGGCAGTCCGAAGGACAAATCTGGGTTTGAGAGATGCCAAAAGAACGCAACCTGCCCCAATGCATAGCACCAACTGTAAAGTTTGGTGGCGGAGGAATAATGATCCGAGGCTGTTTTTCATGGATTTGGCTAGGCCCCTTAGTTCCAGTGAAGGGAAATCTTAGTGCTACAGCATACAATTACATTCTAGACGATTCTGTGATTCCAACTTTGTCACATCAGTTTGGGGGAAGGGCCTTTAATGTTTCAGCGTGACAATGCCCCCGTGCACAAAGCGAGGTCCATACAGAAATTGTTTGTCGAGATCGGTGTGGAAGAACTTGACTGTCCTGCCCAGAGATCTGACCTCAAGCCCATCGAAGTCCCCTCAGCAATGTTCCAACATCTAGCGGAAAGCCTTCCCAGAAGAGTGTAGGCTGTTACAGCAGCAAAGGGGGGGACCAACTCCATATTAATGCCCATGATTTTGGAATGAGATGTTTGACGAGCAGGTATCCACATTCTTTTGGTCATGTAGTGTATTTGCAAACATTGATTATAGCCTAGATGTTTTCTATTTATTTTGAAAGCAGCAAACCTTTGGGAACAGAAACAGAGTGTGATTCACATACCATTAAATTAAACGTAATAGGCTTATGACCCAGCTGTGTGCTTCCATAATTGGTGATCAGATTGGGAGTATCTGTTCTTTCTCTGCTAAGGTCATAATTACAAGCACCTTCAAAG
Source organism: Oncorhynchus kisutch (assembly GCF_002021735.2). Lineage (NCBI taxonomy): Eukaryota > Metazoa > Chordata > Actinopteri > Salmoniformes > Salmonidae > Oncorhynchus > Oncorhynchus kisutch. The sequence goes on from NC_034186.2 coordinate 34,065,650, forward strand.
GAATTAGGTTTAGGACTATGTCATGACAAACCTAAATAACTACAGACCTTTACAGAACAAGGCAATTCCATGGTAACAGAGTGACACAGACTCAGATTTTTCACTGTAAAATGTATGTCAAATAAAAACCAATAATTGCAAAGTAAAAATTGTATGGTTTGTTTATGCAAAAGGTCTACTTAACTATTTCCAATGAAAATTAGGTAGCACTGTACTTGACATCCAGCCACCTAACACATCATGACACAGTCAATACCATGTCATAATATGGTCATAACACCGTCACAACATATATTTAGACCTGAATTATTTTATGGCTGGTTATGACACCTACATAAGTGTCAAAACTCACAAAACCTACCACACAAGGCAAAACATTCCATTACACCATAACCTACTTGTCAACAGTATGTTTATGTGATATATAATTTTCTGAAATGTACCATATTAATTAACCATTGTAATTGCTCACACATTGATGTCAGACATGCACCTACCCTAATGCATATTTCAGGAGCAGGACAAGACACCCTCTTTTTGACTGATGATTGACATAAGGACATGTACATGATAGGCCTATCTGGCTTATATGATTATGCTGGTCATAATGCTTATTGACAGTGTCATAAAGTGTATTTTCTTAGTCCAAGTAAAGTGACACAGGATGGTCATAATGATGGAGTTGGTGTCATACAAAGCCACGCAGTCGTGAGTGAACATGGAGTACTGCAGAGGGCTGAGGACACACCCCTGGGGGGCCCCTGTGTTAAGAGAAGAACTTGAAGAACAGTGCAGATGCAAGGTTTGGTAACAGAATTACTGTTAGTGCTGTTGGTGCCGGTATTCTGTAATCAAACTTTGCATCTGCACTGTTCTTCAAGTAAATGTGTTTTTGTCAAATTTTATGTGGAAATTGTTTAACTTTGCAATCATTGGTTTCTGTTTCACATACATTTTAAAGTGAAAAGTCAGTCTCAGTGTCACTCTGTTAATGTGGAATTCCCCAACATTAAAAAGCAATACCCTATCTGGATTTAGACAGTGAATGATAGTGTTACCAATGAATACAGTGGCAGAGTCACTCATTTGGCAACAACAACTTGGGAGATCCCCCGAGATCTCTTTGGAGGTATAAGTATATGTTTTGGTGGTGCTCTCAGTGTTGGTATTAGTCAGTGTTCCCTGTGCCTGTGGAAAGATGGGGTTGGATTTATCCCCTGGGTTAGGTTAGTCCTGGAATCAACAATCAGCTGAGGGGTTCCTCCTCAGCCAAGCCAGTCTTACCTGCAGTACCCTGTCCCGTTGGTGAAGGTGGCACACGTAGCATTGTTCACACACGGCTTAACAGCATCCAGACACTGAAGAGCTGTAACAGACAGGAATACAACACATCAGTCAAGAATAGGGTTTAATGGTTGGAACTGGGTTACCAAAATTTACTGGGATTTTCCATCCAAACCCACTCCCCTTTCCCGGGATAAATAATTGTGAAAAAACAGTAAATTATAATACATTATTTCTATGAACAGCATGACGTGAAATGGAAATGATATGCAATCAATGTCTAAATCGGTCTTCATTCGGCATTCTCTGCTCTCTGCATAATCAATAATCAACACTCAGGGTGTGTGTGTGTGCGCACGTTGTTGTAGCTTACCGTATTTACTTACACAAAGTCGCCCTTATTTCAAAGTGCACGCATTGTTTACGGTGAAACTGTACAAGCAACCTTTAGTTGCAGTTCACATGGTAACAAAGGTAGGCTAAAACAAATTGTAATTTTTCACTAGACTGTAATAACCTCATAATATTTGACCAATCGGCCAACAGTGCTTCATAGGCCTGTTAAAACTAGGCAACATCAACAATGACAGAATTTGCAGGTATTATATGCTTTTAAATAGCATATGCACTTTGAACAGGAATATCAGGAAGCCTGGTAATTTCTTGCAATTTTCTTGGGACCGAACATGTGTAGAACACGCAACATGATAAATAATGTTATTAATATTTTTCTATAGGCCTTCCAATATCTGTTTATTCAGAACCCTCTTGAAAACATACACTATATATACAAAAGTATGTGGACATCCCTTCAAATTAGTGAATTCGACTATTTCAGCCACACCCGTTGCGGACAGGTGAATAAAATCGAGCACACAGCCATGCAATTGCCATAGACAAAAATTGGCAGTCGAATGGTCTTACTGAAGAGCTCAGTGACTTTCAACGTTGCACCGTCTTAGGATGCCACCTTTCCAACAAGTCAGTTTGTAAAATTTCTGCCCTGTTAGAGCTGCCCCGGTCAACTGTACGTGCTGTTATTGTAAAGTGGAAAAGTCTAGGAGCAACAATGGCTCAGCTGCAAAGTGGTAGGCCACACAAGCTCACAGAATGGGACACGTCTGTCCTCGGTTTGCAACGCTCACTACCTAGTTCCAAACTGCCTCTGGAAGCAACGTCAGCACAAGAACGGTTCATTGAGAGCTTCATGAAATGGTTTTCCATGGCCAAGCAGCCGCACACAAGCCTAAGATCCCCATGCGCAATGCTAAGTGTCAACTGGAATGGTGTGAAGCTCGCCGACATTGGACTCTGGAGCAGTGGAAACGCATTCTCTGAAGTGATGAATCACGCTTCACCACCTGGCAGTCCGACGGACGAATCTGAAATTGGCGGATGCCAGAAGAATGCAACCTGCCCCAATACATACTGCCAACTGTAAAGTTTGAAGGAAGAGGAATAATGGTCTGGGGCTGTTTTTCATGGTTCGGGCTAGGCCCCTTAGTTCCAGAGGGAAATCTTAACCCTACAGCATACGACAACATTCTAGACGATTCTGTGCTTCCAACTTTGTGGCAACAGTTTGGGGGAAGGCCCTTTGTGCACAGAAGCATTGACATGCTGAAACAGGAAAGCGAGGGCCGTACAGAAATGGTTTGTCGAGATCAGGGTGGAAGAACTTGACAGGCCTGCACAGAGCCCTGACCTCAACCCCATCGAACACATTTGGAATGAAGTGGAATGCCGACTGCGAGCCAGGCCTACTCGCCCAACATCAGTGCCCAATCTCACTAATGCTCGTATGGCTGAATGGAAGCAAGTCAGCACAGCAATGTTCCAACATCTACTAGAATGCCTTCCCAGAAGAGTGGAGGCTGTTATGACAGCAAAAGGGAGGACCAACTCCATGTTCATGGCAATGATTTTGGAATGAGATGTTCGACAAGCAGGTGTCCACATACTGTAGTGTAGATTAAATTATCCTAATATATATTTCAACAGTCTTATGCCAATCAAACTCATGTATAACTCACCAGTACTGCAAAACCCATCCCCAGGGGATCATAGCAACATAGGAAACTACTAGAGCCAGATAGCTCAGCGAGTGAACACACAGCAGACAGAGACATCAGTGACCACAAAGCTCATCTATCTGGCTGCCAATCAGACACTTAGGCCCAAACACATCCTCTATCGTGTGGTGAGGATTCAACAAGAGACTAAACTCAAGTGGTTCTGATGAATACCAGGTGGTGGCACATGCCAAATAGAATGATGATGTTAGTTGCCAATATCAATTTTCAAATTTAATATGAGGGCTGATAGTGTTTATTAAACTCAAGGTATGAAAAAAGCTGACAGCATTTCAGATCACTATGTATGCACCATTCTAAAAATGTGTATTTTCAACAGGAAGGAACAGAACATGCATTTGTGACAATCTTTAGCTGCTAGAAAGACAACGTTAAAAAATAAAGTGTAAGCCTTTTAAATTGATGCCTAATTTAGTGTGGTCTAAGTATTTGCCTGGGGTTCACTGCCATAATCAACCAGTGGATGAGTCACTGCCAAAACCCAGAGGGAGCTTTTCCAGGAAGAAAGAGGGCAGGTCAGACGACTTCACAGCAACGCCAACCCTCGTGTGACAGGACAGTCATCACAGCACAGGAAGTATGCGCAGCGTTAACACTACTTCCTGTGAGAAGACTGTCACATATTGTATGCATACCATTCTGAAAGGAATTACACAATGCAGGCTCACATACAAATCCAAAGCTACTACCAATTTAAAGGAAAAGCCGAGATCTTTGTCAAAAATATTTTAAACAACTGAGTGATGGTTGGAGGACAAAGAAGGGAATCAGACTGAGGTCCAGTAAGCAAGAGTTTCTATGAACAACTGTGATCAACACAACCACACTAGGGCAATTCCACAAAAATGGAATTGCACTGACTCAGATTTTTCACTTAAAATGTGTGCCATAGAAAAAAACACTAACACTCTATGCTCAAGGACTACTTTTATCAATTTACACTGAACATTTTACATAAAACACATTTACTGGAAGAAATGTGCAGACAAAAAGTTTGATAACAGAATTTCGGTAAAATCTCCCTCCGTTTTTTACGTGTCCACGTTTTCCAAAAACTCTTGAATATCTGCTCTGAATTAAGATTCAACTATGTCTGTAGAAAGAATGGGGTGTCAGCGATGACACAACACATTGAATTTGAAAAAAAAAATGATTTTGTTTATTGAACTACAGTAAGTGAAGTGGATTTACACTCAGTAACGGAATTGCATCATGGGTCCCTGATCTGTACTACATATAAACGCATAATTATGGATATGAATGAATCTCTTCATGGTGATGTATCCTGAATAGGTACACAAAAGTTATATAGATATGTGATATCCTTCTTTGCATATTTGGGTATTATTCTACACACTAGTTGAGTATCTGGAGCATCAGCATTTGTGGGTTCAATTACATGCTCAAAATGGCCAGAAACAAAGACCTTTCTTATGAAACCTGTCAGTCTATTATTGTTCTGAGAAATTAAGGCTATTCCATGCGAGAAATTGCCAAGAAACTGAAGATCTCGTACAACGCTGTGTAATATTGCCTTCACAGAACTGCGCAAACTGGCTCTAACCAGAATACAACGTTTCTGAAAAAGGTTATTTGTTTCTGGCCATTTTGAACCTGTAACTGGACCCACAAATGCTGATGCTCCAGATACTCAACTAGTCTAAAGAAGGACAGTTTTATTATTTCTTTAATCAGAACAACAGTTTTCAGCTGTGCTAACATAATTGCAAAAGGGTTTTCTAATGATCGATTAGCCTTTTAAAATTCTAAACTTGGATTAGTTAACACAACGTGCCATTGGAACACAGGACTGATGGTTGCTGATAATGGGCTTCTGTATGCCTATGTAGATATTCCATAAATCAGCCATTAAAATATTTACAACATTAACAATGTCTACACTGTATTTTTTATCAATTTGATGTTATGTCAATGGACAATTTTTTTTGCATTTCTTTCAAAAACAAGGACATTTCTAAGTGACCCCAAACTTTTGAATGGTAGTGTAACCTGAAGAAAAATATCACCCCCAACATGTATAGTGTGGTCCCATGTTTCATGAAATTAAATAAAAGATCCCAGAAATGTTAGATATGCACAAAAAGCTTATTTCTCACAATTTGTTTTGTTTACATCCCTGTTAGTGAGCATTTATCCTTTGCCAAGATAATCTACTCCTGTCTGACAGGTGTGGCATATCAAGAAGCTGATTAAACAGCATAATCATTACACAGGTGCAATTGTCAATCTGACTTCAAGAATGTCCACCAGAGCTGTAGCCAGATAATTGAATGTTAATTTCTTTTCCATAAGCTGCCTCCAACGTTTATTTTAGAGAATTTGGCAGTACGTCCAACCTGCCTCACAACCGCAGACCACATTTAACCACGCCAGCCCAGAAACTCCATATCCGGCTTCTTCACCTGCGGGATCATCTGAGACCAGCCACCCGGACAGCTGATGAAACTGTGGGTTTGCATAACCAAATAATTTCTGCACAAACTGTCAGAAACCGTCTCAGGGAATGCCATCTGCGTGCTAGTCGTCCTCACCAGAGTCTTGACCTGACTGCAGTTCGGTGTCGTAACCGGTTTCAACTGTACCAGGCAAATAGCAGACAGCGTGTATGGCGTTGTGTGGGAAAGCGGTTTGCCCTATGTCAACATTGTGAACATAGTGCCCCATCGAGGCAGTGGGGTTATGGTATGGGCAGGCATAAGCTACGGACACAATTTTATTTTATAGATGGCAATTTGAATGCACAGAGAAACCGTGATGAGATCCTGAGGACCATTGTGGTGCCATTCATCCACCGCCATCACCTCATGTTTCAGCATGATAATGCACAGACCTATGTCGCAAGGATCTGTACAGAATTCCTGTAAGCTGAAAATGTCACAGTTCTTCCATGACCTGTATACTCACCATACGTAACCCCCATTGAGCAAGCTTGTAATGCTCTGGATCGACGTGTACGACAGCGTGTTTCTAGTTCCCGCCAATATCCAGCAACTTCACACAGTCATTGAAGAGGAGTGGGACACCATTCCACAGGCCACAATCAACAGCCTGATCACCTCCATGTGAAGATGTGTCGCGCTGCAAATGATGGTCACACCAGATACTGACTAGTTTTCTGATCCACACCCCCACTTTTTTTAAAGATATCTGCGACCAAAAGATGCATATCTGTATTCTCAGTCATGTGAAATCCATAGATTAGGGCCTAATGAATTTATTTCAATTGACTGATTTCCTCATATGAACTGTAACTCAGTAAAATCTTTGAAATTGTTGCATGTTACGTTTATATTTGTGTTCAGTCTAGTATGCCTATAACTCAATGCACAGCTTTTTAAATGGAAAATGGTCTATTTAGGTCCACATGAGCAAATTCAAAAATTGCACTTAATTGCGATTAACTAATGCCATTAACTCGATTCATTATTTTAATAATTTGACAGTCCTAGTCCTTTTACATGGAAATGACCACTACCATTTAGGGCAACCGAATGAGCCTGGAACACCTGAGGCAAAAACACACACTCATCAGCTGACATATCAGACCAGATACTGCTGTACAGTGTACAACTATGCTGTGATACCATGTGTGACTTTGCATGTTAACTGACCACGAAAATAATACACCTACTATTCATGCTACTTAGACACGAAGACATTACAGATCACACTGAGGTGACTCTCTGTCTGGATCCTTCACTTTTGTCCCCATGTGACTGATGATTCAAGGCTGATCCTACATGTGCATTAACCACAGATAGGCATAAAGAGGCTATTATCAATGGGATATTTGCAAGAAAATGCTAATCAAAACATTTCTAAAATGATATGCTAGGCTTATTAGACTTCTTGTGACAGAAACACACTTGGAAGTGCTGCAGGCAGACATACTTTTCCTGTCCTGTCTCATTTGTGGTCATTGTGGTTAAAAAAGAGGGGCCAAAAATATGCACATGATTGAACAGTGAAATTCGTGTCTGGGGCTTCACTCTACAGACACTGGCTAATTAATAGGAAATTCTTCAGTAAAAACTGCTCAAGCCAGCTACCACATTGATCCAAAATTCACAACTTTTTAGACACGAAGGAGAGAAATAGACAGAAAGCAGGAAGTAGAATATAAAGGGGTAAAGAAACAGAAAGCAAAAAGACAAGAGAAAAACAGAACTGAGTAGGAGGACAGAAAAAATAGCAAAGTATAGCGACAAGAAAGAGCGCTAAAAAGAGCAACAAGAAGGAGAGAGTGAGCGAGTTAGCAGCTGTGATCTTTCCCCTGGCTGGTTTGACAAGCTCCACATACACGCCGTCACAATGCCAGGCCAGTGTTTACCCTATATTCATTTACCAGTGGTCGGTAAAACGTTTTCAGTGTAAACTTAAATGACTAAAACCCAGATATAAAGTATGTAGAAAAGATAATAGAGTTATATATTTTTTAAATAACATATTTGAGAACTAACAATCACAAAATTAAAAGTAACTACTCTCCATTAGGGAGAATCTCAAATTCAAAAAATGGCATGGCATGGCATGGGGTCCCCACTGATTTTGTTTTAATGTTTGAGTCCCTCAGATAGCATAAGAACACTGCATAAGACATGTCAAAATGTGTACAATTGCAGGAAACTAGCTTTAAAACTGTATAATTTTCTCTCTGCCCATAGCAAAGTATATAATTTCAGGAAATTAGCTCTTTGTCTTTCTTGTGGCCAAGAGGCCGATCTCAAAACATTTTGGTTGGAGACTGCACAATTGGCCAGACCCACTATCCCAAGCTAACTTTGCCACCGCTGCTGAAGAAAATCCTAGGGGAAACACTGCAGGAGCAATGATCTCAGGATTTGGGATGGGCTGTCACTACGTACTACATTTCCATTCTGAAGCAAGTAGGGCTGACCCCAATTAGTCGACTGGTCGATTGCTTGGTTTTTAGGCTGTTGGTCAACCGAGATTGTTTTAGTCCAGAAGTATATATATTTGTGCCCATATCGGTGAACTAATCAATTGCTGAGGCCTAGACTAAAAGCCAATACTTTATCCGAAAATGTGGTCGGAGGCTCCATATAAAGGGTGTGACGCAATTGCGGAGCCTCCAGAGGCATGCAGAGGCCAAATCGAGCTCTGTACCGCATCACCATTCACCCCCCAAATGTTGTAACAATGTATAGCTCTGCATTGACATGATTGGTTGACAGTAGGTGGGGGTGGTACATCCTGTAGAAAACACAAACTCACTTCCTTGACAACAGATCTGTACTACTCTGCGAAGCGCAAAAAGTATGAATGCCCTGACTTCTGCTGAGACCTTATCACGTAAATGCTGCATGGCCAATGCAGACTTCAGATTGACCATGCGCCCAGATGCATAATGTACTTCTCAGTCTAGAATGCGCTCTCTCCTGCCAATTTGTGCACATTCATTTTTTTCATAACTTCATTGTGTGAATTGTTTTCGTTTGCGTTTGATTGTTAATGTATATCAATTCCCCATTACATATATTACCAGTAGTACATTACCATTAATTCCTATCATTTCTAATCTACAATGTTTGTTACTTTGGTTATGGTAATTTCTGTTAATGCATTCGATATTATTATATTTAGTTTATTTAGTCAGTCTTTCCATCTCATTGTAGGAGTGGACACATTGTTTGCAGAGTGCACAACCTACGCTAGAAAATTTGAGAAACAAATTTTGGTTTATTTCATTACATTTACGAGTTTTGTCAATTTAGTCAGGCTTTTGTTTGGAGCGCCCCTGTCAATGTTGAGTAAGGACGCACACACATGGGGTCTATAGTGGGTCTATAGGCAACCTGGCCTGCACACAAATGTAAGCATATAAAATGTGCCCATTTGGGGAACTGATAGTATTTCTGCTTGGCTTAACGCACCTCCACTAATGACCTGTGGAGCTTCTCAAAGTAATGTTTTCTTCACCTCAAACATCAAGCAAACAAAGTCTGTTTTTACATCCATTGAGAACGACAATACTTTGTTCCTCAATGTATTTGAAAAATCTATCCAGCCCTCTCCCTTTCGATAACCACTCAAATGTCATGCTCTGATCCAGTGGAAACGTCATAAAAAATAGGCCTACCTGATCAAATCAAAATGTATTTGTCATATGCTCTGAATAGAGTGAAATTGTCATATGCTCCTTACAGTGAAATTCTTACTTACATGCCCTTAACCAACAACGCGGTTCTAAGAAAAATAAGTGTTAGGTAAATACAGTGGGGCAAAAAAGTATTTAGTCAGCCACCAATTGTGCAAGTTCTCCAACTTAAAAAGATGAGAGAAGCCTGTAATTTTCATCATATGTACATTTCAACTATGACAGACAAAATGTGGGGGAAAAATCCAGAAAATCACATTGTAGGATTTTTTATGAATTTATTTGCAAATTATGGTGGAAAATAAGTATTTGGTTACCTACAAATAAGCAAGATTTCTGTCTCTCACAGACCTGTAACTTCTTCTTTAAGAGGCTCCTCTGTCCTCCACTCGTTACCTGTATTAATGGCACCTGTTTGAACTTGTTATCAGTATAAAAGACACCTGTTCACAACCTCAAACAGCCACACTCCAAACTCCACTATGGCCAAGACTAAAGAGCTGTCAAAGGACACCATAAACAAAATTGTATACCTGCACCAGGCTGGGAAGACTGAATCTGCAATAGGTAAGCAGCTTGGTTTGAAGAAATCAACTGTGGGAGCAATTATTAGGAAATGGAAAACATACAAGACCACCGATAATCTCCCTCGATCTGGGGCTCCACGCAAGATCTCACCCCGTGGGGTCAAAATGATCACAAGATCACAAGGTGAGCAAAAATCCCAGAACCACACGGGGGGACCTAGTGAATGACCTGCAGAGAGCTGGGACCAAAGTAACAAAGCCTACCATCAGTAACACACTACGCCGCCAGGGACTCAAATCCTGCAGTGCCAGACGTGTCCCCCTGCTTAAGCCAGTACATGTCCAGGCCTGTCTGAAGTTTGCTAGAGAGCATTTGGATGATCCAGATGATTGGGAGAATGTCATATGGTCAGATGAAACCAAAATAGAACTTTTGTTATTGACCAAATACTTATTTTCCACCATAATTTGCAAATAAATTCATAAAAAATCCTACAATGTGATTTTCTGGATTTTTTTTCTAATTTTGTCTATCATAGTTGAAGTGTACCTATGATGAAAATTACAGGCCTCTCTCATCTTTTTAAGTGGGAGAACTTGCACAATTGGTGGCTGACTAAATGCTTTTTTGCCCCACTGTAAATAACAAAGAATTAAAGAGTAGCAGTAAAATAACAGTAGCGAGGCTATATACAGGGGGTACTGGTACAGAGTCAATGTGCTGGGACACAGGTTCGTCAAGGTAATTGAGGTAACATGTACATGTAGGTAGAGTTAAAGTTGGATAATAACCAGGAGTAGCAGCAGTGTAAAGGGGGCGGGACGACAATGCAAATAGTCTGGGTAGCCATTTGATTAGCTGTTCAGGGTACTACTCTCTGATACTTTTAGAAAGAGAAGGTCCAGATTGTCTAGCCCAGCTGATTTGGAGGGGTCCAGATTTTACAGATCTTTCAGAACATCAGCTATCTGGATTTGGGTGAAGGAGAAATGGGGAGGCTTGGGCAAGATGCTGTGGGGGGTGCAGAGCTGTTGACCGGGGTAGGGGTAGCCAGGTGGAAAGCATGGCCAGCCGTAGAAAAATACTTATTGAAATTCTCAATTATTGTAGCTTGATCGGTGGTGACAGTGTTTCCTTGCCTCAGTGCAGTGGGCAGCTGAACTCTGAGGGACCAGACTATTTTATACAATGTTGCAAGTTCGCTAGTGCAAGCTTCAGGCCAGACCCAAGTTAATAGTTGATACAATGTTTCAAGTTCATTGAAGACAGGCCATGTGTAGCCAATGTGATTTATAGGATTTTTATCAGGATAATTTCTACCTGCAGGCTGCAATGTTTTTATTTGTTGGTTTTATGTAGGCTATTTATACATAGCTGGCAATGGAAATAAAAGTTACTTTTTAGGTTTGTATCATTTTTGTTTAGATTTGGATAGAATTTTGATTAAACACATGACAATTATTTTGAGATATGAAAACTGCACCCTCGAGGCATTTGTCTTATTTAATCCAACCGTAAACTTAAAGCATCAGACAAGCTCAATGCATATATAATGCATATAGTTGATTTTATAGAAACACATAGGGTGTGTCTATATACGAAAAAATAGACATTTAAAAATGTCAACCAATCAATTGGTCAAAAGAACAGATGACTTCCGGCAGACCAATACTTATTTCATTATTTTGTCAGGGACAGCCCTTGAAGCAGGCCACCGGCCCTTGCCTTGTCTCTGGGAGAGGAAGGAAAGGAGGGAGGACTATGGGAGAGAGAGGAGAGGGAGGTGAGGGTCCTCCCCACTGCAGCTTGGCCCCACTCCTCTCACACAGACACAACAAACAGTACCACCACACGACCACACACCCCGTGTGTAAATAACTTTTACCAGCCTATTGTAACTACAAACTGACATTCTTTCTTCCCCCTAATGGAGGCTCTCCTATTCAGTGAAATGTGCTTTAGGGGAATTCCCTGACATTGTAGACATGATAAGAACCAGGCAGCTAAGGAAAACTGGGGTCAGTTGGACAGGAGAGGGAGGTTATTAGATGACTAAAACATACCCTTCTTCCTTCCCTCACATACTACTAGAGCTATATTTGTATTACTTTTCCTCACCTCCTCCATCTAGTTTCCTCAACATTGCAACTGAATGAGGGATGGCTAAAGTGAGCGCAGGAACAGAGATGAAGAAGAAAAAAAGAGATGGCATGACGGGAAAGGAGAAGAAAGGAAGAACAGATGAGATTTACAGTGTCTGGGTGGGAGCAGCCTGTGATCCCCGCTGATGTGAGTGTGAAGCTGTGAGGAGCTAATGTGAAGCAGAGGCTGAACGGAGGGGCGACTGGGGCAGGCGTCTATACAGCCCAGTCCCGACTGCCTCTCTCTCCAGGAGCTGATTGCCACCAAAAACATTATTAATTCACTTATTCAGTCTCTCTCTCTCACATCTCTCCCAGAGATGATCTATTGCCTCAGCAAACTGACTGTGTTCTGACAGGCCGCCCCCCCTCTTGCTTCGTGAATGATGTAATTACTTGTTAAAGATACAGCGCACATTTTTACAAGAGAAACTACATCTATGCAAACGTTGTTGATCAGTAGACCCATGAAATCAGCCAAAACCAGATCAATAACTCAATGCATGCACACACACTCCTATTGATATGCATTTTTTTTTATACAAAAATGTAACCCTTGTTTAACTAGGCAAGTCAGTTAAGAACAAATTCTTATTCACAATGACTGCCTACTGGGGATCAGTGGGTTAACTGCCTTGTTCAGGGGCAGAACGACAGATTTTTACCTTGTCAGCTCGGGGATTCGATCCAGCAACCTTTCAGTTACACTAACCACTAGGCTACCTGTACTGTGAATAGGTCTAGGCTACATGTTGATTTAACATTCAAATACCAGTTATATTGGTAAAAACAAAATCAAATTGAATGTATTATTGTATAATTGACTCATTAACGCATACATGGCAGTCTCTGAAAAAAGTTGACATATACAAAAAAAAAAAAATCAAAAGATGCCCAATGATTGAACAAAGCAGTAGCTGAGTTTATCTGTCTGTATCAAGTCCCAATCTATGACTTTGGCTAATATGCCTTCTTTTTTTGCTGTTGTATAGTGTTTTGGTATCGTTTCAGTATCGCGTATCGTGATGGTATAGAGTATTGTGATACTAAACCTGGTATTAGTATCAAAGTCAAACTTCTGGTATTGTGACAACACACACACAGAGAGCCAGTAATGACTCCTCCACCACACGTGTAGTGATGCGAGCAGGTGCATGTGTGACTGCGGTCAGAGACTGTGTGGGCTGGACAATGAAATGACCACATGAGTAGAAATGGAAGTGAATATCTATCGCTCCCTCTTCCTCACGCTCCCTCTTCCTTTCTCTGTGTGTGTGTGTGTGCATGCGCCTGCATTGGTCTGTGCACTGTAAGACATTTGACAACCAGAGATATCTGTCCATTTCAGAAGTTCAATATTAACCAGTTCCATGTCTATTTCAGAAGCTCCAATGAGGATATATCACAAGACAGTCATTAATGAAAATATTTTGGAACAAATGGGAATTGAAAAAAGGGCACAGATCAAAGACAAACAAACAGTGTCTCTAGTCAGGGCCAGGGGCCTTGGCATGTTGCTGTGCAGTTGGCTGGCACACGTTGATTCCCCCCTCAATGCTCACCACTGCTTTGTTACTGAAACCACTACAAACCCTGGGGAGGGGAGGCTCTGTTAGTTGGGTCCCATTGCGGAGAGGGAATGAGTGACGAAGGGGATTTGAACTAATGGCTGAGGAGTGAGATGGGGAAGTAATTATGAAACACTGACAAAGGGTGCACACACATGGGCGTCCCCGAGCACTGGCTCCAGTCCAATATTGGAGAGGACAGGAAGTTGTTCGCACCGACTGAGGAAGTAACCCAGTTTCCTGGAATTGCTTTAACCCAGTGTTTCCTAACTCCTGTCCTCGAGTACCCCCAACCGTAGACATTTTTGTTGTAGCCCTGGATAAGCACCCCTGATTCAACTTGTCAACTAATCATCAAGCCCTCAATGAGTTGAATCAGATGAGTTTGTCAGGGACTACAACAAAAATGTGTGCTATTAGGGGTACTCAAGGACTGGAGTTAGGAAACACTGCTATAGCCCATATCCAGGGGCCAAACAGTTGCCATGGGAGCCTGCAATAAAATACCCTGGCTCAGCATGCAGAGAAACTAAGCTCAACAACTTTGTCAGAGGGTTACTTACATCTGTGGCCCGGACAAACAGCAGCATCAACATCAAGCTAGGTTTGTACTAGGACTAGGTCACATACAGCAAAAAAAATGCAGAGTGCCAAGAGCAACAATTAAGTCCCAATGATAATCTTGCTGTTTCAAGTAGTTAGCACCCCTGATCTAAAGCTGTGTACACAGAGGAGGGCTATGCTCTGCTGGTGGAGTGGCCTTCACACTGCGGGCAGGGGTGTAGTGTACAGTCTGTAGAGCCCTGGACATGGGCACTAGCTCTCTGCCCTGGTGGCTCCAGGATTACTGGGTTGTGCTAGGGCAGGAATGCAGGACATCTTAATTCCCTGTTAATTTGCTAACCTGCTCAACAATGCAGACAACACTCTGTAATCCCCCCCACCTTTCACAGCAGCACCCCCTTCTCCTACTCCATTCTGCTCTCTCACCTCCTCTGCTATTTCACTCATCCAACACTGATACCACTTCAGGCTCAGTTTGGCAGCCTGTGCTTTTGATGTATGCATTAACCAGACCAAGACCCCCATCAGATCGCACCCCCTCTACTTGACTAAAAACACATCTGGAGCACCATAGCTTCTTGCCCATTGACCTCGTCACACAGCTCTGTTCTTTTCTGCTGTAACGCCACTTGATTATTTTTTACTACTACCCCAACCAAAAGAACAGGGCAAAAACACATGTGGTGTTTTATTCTAATATGAGCATTATAGCTTAGGAAGGAGAAAGGGTTGAGAGGAAGGAGCAACAAACAGAACAATATCAAAAATTGTCTGTAGAGGCAGACTCAGAGCTGGGACGGATTGATGCGCCGACCACGGTGCCCACCACTGGCAGTGGAAAGAGCAGGCGCTCAGCCACCAGCTGCTCAGTAATGCAGAACTGTGGGCAGGTCAATAAACAGATGCTTGTGTTCCATGCGGAGGGTGTAGCATGTCACAGATAAATTACATTTCACACCACGCTCCAGCATGGGTCGGACTGCAGAACAAGCAATGCAGTTACAGGCACAATCACTGGGCTTTTTCAGTGCACACACATGCCTTCTGGACTGAGTAAATACATGCAGCCATCACTAAGAGCAAGTACTAGGTCGTGTGCCACAAAAATAGGCAGAGGCTTCCTCCTCAAGGGATGACACTTAATACAGGACAACAGAAGACAGCATCATCTGCTTGACACAATAGGGAGGTTACAGCCAAGTGCTGCACTGTGAGAGCGAGTGAAGAGAGAAAGCATGAGGGATAGAGAGAAAGAAAGGGGGAGGAATGTGAAACACCAACAGCAACATTCCACCCGCTTCTTCTCCTACATGCAGCAGTTTTGCATTGTCTTGTGTTCTTTTGTGTGACTCCTCTGTTGTAAACTGTGAGAGTCCATGTAAAATTGATAAATTACAGTCACATGTAATCACTTTTATGTTAGTGTCCCTTACCTGGCTGGATTTCATGTGTTTTTCTATTGACCACCATTTCTGTGCTATGCCTGTGTCTGCACCAGGACTGTTGAATCTGGTTAATATCACAAAGGAGTAATAGTACAGTGCAGATTAGAGGTCAGCCGATTATGATTTTTCAACGCTGATAAGGATTATTGGAGGACCAAAAAAGCCGATACCGATTATTTATTTATTTGTAATAATGACAATTACAACAATACTGAATGAACACTTATTTTAACTTAATATAATACATAAATAAAATCAATTTAGCCTCAAGTAAATAATGAAACATGTTCCATTTGGTTTAAATAATGCAAAAACAAAGTGTTGGAGAAGAACGTAAAAGTGCAATATGTGCTATGTAAGAAAGCTAACGTTTCAGTTCCTTGCTCAGAACATGAGAATATATGAAAGCTGGTGGTTCCTTTTAACATGAGTCTTCAATATTCCCAGGCAAGAAGTTTTAGGTTGTAGTTATTATAGGAATTATAGAACTATTGCCCTCTATACCATTTGTATTTCATTAACCTTTGACTATTGGATGTTCTTATAGGCACTTTAGTATTGCCAGTGTAACAGTATAGCTTCCGTCCCTCTCCTCGCTCCTCCCTGGGCTCGAACCAGCAACACAACGACAACAGCCACCATCGAAGCAGCGTTACCCATGCAGGGCAAGGGGAACAACTACTAGAAGGCTCAGAGCGAGTGACGTTTGAAACGCTAACTAGCTAGCCATTTCCCTTCGGTTACACCAGCCTCATCTCAGGAGTTGATAGGCTTGAAGTCATAAACAGCGCAATGCTTGACGCACAACGAAGAGCTGCTGGCAAAACGCACGAAAGTGCTGTTTGAATTAATCTTTACGCGCCTGCTTCTGCCTACCACTGCTCAGTCAGATACTTAGATACTTGTATGCTCAGTCAGATTATATGCAACACAGGACACGCTAGATAATATCTAGTAATATTATCAACCATGTGTAGTTAACTAGTGATTATGATCGATTGTTTTTTATAAGATAAGTTTAATGCTACCTAGCAACTTACCTTGGCTCCTTACTGCATTCGCGTAACAGGCAGTCTCCTTGTGGAGTGCAACGAGAGAGAGGCAGGTCGTTATTGCGTTGGACTAGTTAACTGTAAGGTTGCAAGATTGGATCCCCGAGCTGACAAGGTGAAAATGTGTCGTTCTGCCCCTGAACGAGGCAGTTAACCCACCATTCCTAGGCCGTCATTGAAAATAAGAATGTGTTCTTAACTGACTTGCCTAGTTAAATAAAGCTATAAAAAATTATAATTAAAAAACAATCGGCGCCCAAAAATACCGATTTTCGATTGTTATGAAAACTTGAAATCAGCCCTAATTAATAGGCCATTCCAATTAATCGGTCGACCTCTAGTGCAGATAGTAATAGTAAGGGGAAAATATAGAAATGTACTGGTGGGGGGCTGGTCCAACTCAAGGTGTCAAAAAAATGCGCCCCCCTACCCAACAATACAAATATTTTCACATGACCCTCCCCTTGTACTGTAAAATAAACAGAACACCCTCCCCCCTCATGGTTTGCATTATCAACACCACAATAAATATACTATGTAAATCTTCACAAAAAGAAAATACATCCCTCCCTACCTTGTAGGCTTACCCAGTAATGAAGGCTTGACTTGACAATCTCTGAATGTCATTCAACTTTTTGGTGTTTTTTAACAGACGTCTCTTTTCATTCATCAATTGGCTGCTGCATGGTTTGGATTGATTGATTTTATTTGTGAGTAAAGAAAATACATATATATATATATATATATATATATATACACACAAAGATGTTTTATAAAGTGATCAGGATTGCACAATAAAGTCAGGGACTTATTTCCATTGTGGTCCCTATTTTTTACATGAAAACAATTACCTTTACAGACACATTACATAGATACAGACACATTCATTACATAGATACAGACACATTACATAGATACAGACACATTCATTACATAGATACAGACACGAAAAAATGCCACCTCTCCAGATGAGTACGAGGGGGGAGTTTGAGTACAATTCTTACAAGCTTGTTTGGCTGGTAGCTTATTCTTTAGATGTTTGGGACTGGACTAGCTCACTTGCAAGAGTCTTTAGAGTGTCTATAGCTAGGTTCCATCCAAATGGTGACAGATTTTCATTTGACTATTCAAAAATCGCCACAAAAACAATACCATTTCAGAGTTACTTTTAGGAACATTTTGCATCAGACAACATGACAGGGAAGATTTTAAATGACCAGACATCCATATGCATTCAGATCTGACCTGGGCAGACAGCTCCATCAATAAACGAGGGATGTTGGCAATATGAGCCACATTTATGTGTTCTTAAAAACAGCTATAACAAATGACAAAAACACAATTCCTTGTGTTTTCGATGTGTAGCATATGCAAAACTTTATAGCTTATTTGTGTTTTGTTTTTTAGACTACTTTCCTAAAAGAATAATTGCCCAACACACAGTTCAGCTGTCAGAGATTTAAGGACTAAATGTATCAGGGCATTGTATGCATAGGCCTATAGGCTTAGGTGTCCACTGTATGAGACATACAGTACCGGTAAAAGGTTTGGACACACCTACTCATTCAAGGGTTTTTCTTATTTTTTACTATTTTCTACATTGTAGAATAATAGTGAAGACATCACAACTATGAAATAACACATATGGAATCATGTAGTAACCCAAAAAGTATTAAAGAAATCAAAATATATTATTTATTTCTTCAAAGTAGCCAACCTTTGCCTCTTGGCATTCTCTCAACCAGCTTCATGCGGTAGTCAACTGGAATAAATTTCAATTAACAAGTGTGCATTGTTAAAAGTTCATTTGTGGAATTTATTACCTTCTTAATGCGTTTGAGCAGGCCTTCATGGTCGAATTGCTGCAAGAAACCACTACCAAAGGTCACCAATAATAATAAGAGACTTGCTTGGGCCAAGAAACACGAGCAATGGACATTAGACAGGTGGGACTATCATTTGTTTTTCAACAGGACACTGACGCAACACACCTCCAGGCTGTGTAAGGGCCATTTGACAAGGAAGGCAAGTGATGGAGTGCTGCATCAGATGACCTGGCGTCCACAATCACCCGACCTCAATCCAATTGAGGTGGTTTGGTATGAGTTGGACCGCAGAGTGAAGGAAAAGCAGCCAACAAGAGTGTGCAAAGCTATCATCAAGGCAAAGGGTGGCTGCTTTGAAGAATCTCAAAAATAAAATATATTTTTATTTGTTTAACACTTTTTTGGTTACTACATGATTCCATGTGTTATTTTATATTTTTGATGTCTTCACTATTATTCTACAATGTACAAAATAGTAAAAAAGAAAGAAAAACACTGAAATTAGTAGGTGTGTCCAAACCTTTTGACTAGTATTGTATATACAGTTGAAGTCAGAAGTTTACATACACTTAGGTTGGAGTCATTAAATCTTGTTTTTCAACCACTCCACACATTTCTTGTTAAACAAACTATAGTTTTAGCAAGTCGGTTAGGACATCTACTTTGTGCATGACACAACAAACTTTTCCAAAAATTGTTTACAGACAGATTATTTCACTTATAATTCACTGTATCACAATTCCAGTGGGTCAGAAGCTTACATACACCAAGTTGACTGTGCCTTTAAACAGCTTGGAAAATTCCAGAAAATTATGTCATGGCTTTAGAAGCTTCTGATAGGCTAATTGACATCATTTGAGTCAATTGGAGATGTACCTGTGGATGTATTTCAAGGCCTAACTTCAAACTCAGTGCCTCTTTGCTTGACATCATGGAAAAATCAAAATAAATCAGCCAAGACATCATACAAAAATTGTAGACCCTCCACAAGTCTGGTTCATTCTTGGGAGCAATTTCCAAATGACCTGAAGGTACCATGTTCATCTGTACAAACAATAGTACGCAAGTATAAACACCATGGGACCACGCAGCCGTCATACCGCTCAGGAAGGAGACGTATTCTGTCTCCTAGAGATGAACGTACTTTGGTGCGAAAAGTGCAAATCAATCCCAGAACAACAGCAAAGGACCTTGTGAAGATGCTGGAGGAAACAGGTACAAAAGTATCTATATCCACAGTAAAACGAGTCCTATATCGACATAACCTGAAATGCCACTCGGCAAGGAAGCCACTGCTCCAAAACCTCTATAAAAAAGCCTGACTACGGTTTGCAACTGCACATGGGGACTAAGATCATCGAACTTTTGGAGAAATGTCCGCTGACCTGATGAAACAAAAATGGAACTGTTTGGCCATAATGACCATCGTTGTGTTTGGAGGAAAAAGGGGGAGGCTTGCAAGCCGAAGAACACAATCCCAACCATGAAGCACGGGGGTGGCAGCATCATGTTGTGGGGGTGCTTTGCTGCAGAAGGGACTGGTGCACTTCACAAAATAGATGGCATCATGAGGCAGGACATTTTGGTAATATATTAAAGCAGCATCTCAAGACATGGAAGTTAAAGCTTGGTCGCAAATGGGTCTTCCAAATGGACAACGACACCAAGCATACTTCCAAAGTTGTGGAAAAATGGCTTAAGGACAACAAAGTCAAGGTATTGGAGTGGCCATCACAAAGCCCTGACCTCAATCCTATAGAAAATTTGTGGGCAGAACTGAGAAAGCATGTGCAAGCAATGAGGCCTAGAAACCTCACTCAGTTACAACAGCTCCTCGGGACAAATGGGCCAAAATTCACCCAATTTATTGTGGGAAACTTGTGGAAGGCGACCCAAAATATTTGACCCAAGTTCAACAATTTAAAGGCAATGCTACCAAATACTAATTGAGTGAATGTAAAATTCTGACCCACTGGGAATGTGATGAAAGAAATCAAAGCTGAAATAGATCTAACCCCAGAGAGATAGTAATAGCAACACAATACCAAACATTCACAAATGTTTCTCAACTTTATTAGGGTAATATCAAAAATAACTCAAGCCATTGTTTATAGGGAAAATACAAGCAGAAGAGAAAATGTAAACCAACGGGGAAAAAAGCACTACCCTCCCCAAAGCTAAAAAAAAGTTTGACAACTCTCGCTATTTTGGACCACCCCCCCTGTATATTTCGATCTGTCCCTTACAATAACAATTTCTGTATGTATATCATTGGTATTAGCCTAATAATTCATGGTGTGATGATTTGAATGAGTGTATTAACTATAGTACTGTTATCACGATGATTGTTGTGATTGTCGTCAATATGTGACAATATGCGTGTTGTCAGAAAACAATATTGTTTGAGCCAATCAGCAATAAGCATTAAACACATACTGCCAAAACCAAAAAATACAAAAAATACCATATGGATATCTCAAATCTACACTCCATCAAACTCAATTAAATGACAAAGAAGATATTTATTCGTACATTTTAATTCCGACTTTCAAAGCTAACACAACACAACCATTTTGAATTCCTGTCACTTGTAGCCCTAGCTATAATGGACGAGCGCAATGGTTAGCTAACATCTGGGCAGCGGTGCGAGCTCTAGAGAATAAAGTCAATATAGCTCAATTTCGGCAACTAAATATAATTTATAATTAAACACCATCTATCAATCTTGCGTGATATTGTGTGTACTATATCACATATTTAAAATAGAAATAGGCCTATGCAATGTACCCTGAACAATAAACTGCTAAAGAAAACAGTAGTTGTCCTTACACTTTTTCCCATTCTTCACCTTTTCTCGAGCTGCTAAGGCCATGTAACCACTACAACGTTCTTTCTGGCTATTTACTAAACTGACATATAGAAGCAAGTGACAAAGTTTCAAAGTATCGAAATGTGTTACTTTGTATCAAACGTAGCCCAATCACCTTGCGAATCAATAAGTCAAAATCACATCTGCGTTGTTATGCAGACATGTGTGCAGAGATGCTAAGAAACTAGCGAGAGAATACGATTTAGGTCAAAAAAAGGTATTACAAAAAAACATCGCAGTATCTTACCCAAAGAAAGCCGAATGCAGCAGACGACGAAGACTAATACTTTGTCCGAAGCAAAACCGGGTAATTGGCCCATGATTTCTGTAAAATCCACATAGAGTCGCCAGCGCGAGGCTGAGCTCCGTCTCTGGTTAGGTGAAATGAACTCCAAGTCTGTCGCCAAGAACAATACTGTTACTGAGTAAAAATAATAAAACACCCGTTCCCCTTATTTCTTCCGCGTCTGTTCTAACTTTAAAATATTCGTTTTTGTTTATATTTTCCTATAAAAGACAACGTCACCCTTAGTCAAAGTTTCTTCACTACTATCCCCTCACCCCGTCACTACTGAAGTCACTCAAAGGAAAATATATTCCTCCGCAGAAGTTACAGAGGAGGATCTATCTGAGGAGTTGGCCTATCTGTTTGAGTGTCGTCACATTTTAATATACACTTGACACTCACCCAACCAACATTGCATTACAATTGGATTACTGAGATATTTGAGTGGTTTTAGTTGTAGAACTGTTTTAAAAACCCACCTTTCGAATTGAACTTTTATTTTTTTTCTGTCGCCGCGGCGGAGGAATTTTCACTCCTTTTCAACTTCTCAAAGCTTCGTACGATTCTAAACGAACCCGTTGATTTATTTATTTGTATTTTTCTCCGAATAGACGTTGACGATTTTCCGTTCTGCCTTTTAACTTCCACTTAAACATTGTGCAACGATAGGTTGCCCTCATCGGCAGATTTACTGGTATTTGTGAAAGAATATTCCCTTCAATATGTATACCATAGTATTTACTGTCAATGTTGTTTTGATGAACAAAATTACTTTAAATAGATGAGTAAAAAAGCAATGTAAATAAAAATGAGTCACAGAGCAATCTGGTAGTCTACAGTAAAATAGTGGGTGATAATGCCATACATTAGAGTTATTGTAGGTCTTGACATAGTTCAATATTAGAAACAGGTTAGTGATCTTATCAAAATCCTATTTCCATCATGCAGTTTGAGCAAAAGAGCATCACTTTATTGGTATCATTCAACCTCCAATATAACAACAAACTGAATTATCTATTACTGTATCCACAGATAATTACAAAAAGTATTGCAGGTTGACGTGGTCATATCATTCTGATCCAGGTGTAAATAACAGACTCATGACCTAAACAAAGAGCTCATCATAGTGATGTGTTTGTCTTCACACTCTGTTAGAGAAACATTGCAGGACCCCTGCTGTTGGGACTTCCCGCTGTACCTATTCACTGCTCATGAAAGAGCTGGGTCCAGGGGGAGCAAATTGATCTCCTCAGGGATTCCACCTAACTCTATTGTAGTGGTAATCAATGTCAAGACAAGCCTTATGGCAGCAGGGATAATGCAATGTAAAGCAACAACAACAAAAAATACATTTGCTCACTTTCTATTCCTTTACAGAGCCACCACTTTCTCTTTCTCTCAGTTCTCCCATCTGCCTTCAATAAACACGTTGTATTCTCTTTTAACAGACAGGACACAAATTCACTGCTGTAGAAACATTTCATGCAACAAATATCAAAATAGTTTTATGATACATCATGAGTTGGATCGTAAAATGGCACTTTATCCCAAGACCATAAGTTACTTGAAAATGAGACATACAATACCAGTAAAAGAATATATATATATATTTTACATTTGAGATTCTTCAAAGTAGCCGCCCTTTTCCTTGATGACAGCTTTGCACACTCTTGGCATTCTCTCAACCAGCTTCACCTGGTTGCTGTTCATCCTTCACTTGATGCATTGGTGTCTGGCTAGAATATGTTCATTAATGACTGTTTTTATAAACAACTCAAATATGTTTAATAACCACGTACATACACCTGGAAACTACCCCAGTCATTTCAGAGTCGTTGATTGAACAGTGCAGTGTCACAAATTATGTATTTGAGTCTGTAGTACCCATTTAATGATTTGGGAGGCATAACAAGGATACAAACTAAGATAAATTGATCTGTTCAATTGAGGTCGATGTAGACCAACATATATTGAATTGTTCTGTATAGTTCTGTGTGTGTATAGTTCTGGAGATTCAATGTGTGTGTTTGTCAATATTGGAGTAGTGTGGTTCACACCACTGTAGGGATTACCAGGAAGACTCTAGCTGCCAGGCAAAAGATTTATAGCAGTGGACATTGGTGTCAGGGGGCAGATAAAGGGCTGAAGAGTGATTGCCCGTGGATTGGTACCTTCCCACCCCGATTTCATAGCCGTGGGAAACCAAATCACTGGTTCTCATTCTAGAAAGAAGTAACCTTCTGTAGGGGCATAGTTGGCAAGTGAGAGGAATATATAGTTATACCAGAGGAGGCTGGTGGGAGGCTGGAATGGAATAAATGGAACGGTATTAAACATATGGAAACCACGTTTGACTCCGTTCCATGAACTCCATTCTGGCCATTACAATGAGCCCATCCTCTTATAGCTCCTACCACAAGCCTCCTCTGAGGTAGACATATAGACAATGATGGTTGGTGGAGTTGTTTACATGTAATTCACGACACTCATCTATGAAACATGGCCACTAGTAGGCTCCTGGACTAATCCACAGAAAATATCTGAACACAGACCAAAAGATTGAAATAATTATACAGTTGGTGATAGTAATTTATTTTATTAATTTAACTAGGCAAGTCAGTTAAGTTAAGAACTAATTCTTATTTACAATGACGGCCTACCCCGGCCAAACCCTAACCCGAACGACGCTGGGGCAATTGTGCGCCGCCCTATGGGACTTCCAATCACGGCCAGTTTTGATACACAGTCTGGAATCGAACCAGGGTCTGTAGTGACACCTCTATCACTGAGATGCAGTGCCTTATAACCCCCCCCCCCCAGCATTGGAGGCAACTGTTTTCATGTTGTACCGTTAACATATCTTTAGTGTTTCTAGTCTATGCTAGAGATGAAGTGATAGAGTAGCAGAAATGCACTTCCAAAATAAGAAGCGCATTGCATTAATCATGTTGGTGTGACTTGAGGTTACATGAGCCAATGTTAATGTCAGGAAACAGAGAAGACCCAGATCATTAAACATGTTCATAATTCAACTACAGTACATGATTGACTTGACAGAAACCCATATCAAATGTTATTTACACAATGTGGTATTCCTTTACCTTGCTGACTTTTGACATTGACTGACAATACACGTTGGATAATAAAGTTGGATAAATACTGTTGAATTCTGGTCTTGTCAAGTCACAAGTTCAGACCTTAAATAACAACTAACCACTGATTCCCTCAACTATTTGTTATGACTAGACTATAGATAAGTGACTAGGCCTGGGTCTCCACAATGTCTCCACATACTGACTGAGATATGCAGTGTGACCTACAAAACCCAATCAAGTTCTACAGCAGCACACAATATCATTTTGCACTTGATGTTCATACATGCCAATATGCTTAAGGCTACTTCACAACAACATCACAACAAGTTGGTGAGAAACGCGTGAGGCGCTTACTTGTGCTTGTGTTGTCATTGGCGCGCTTATGGCCGTAACCAGGCCTACATATGAAGACACCGAAGTCCGGACCTCACCTCGGTATTTTTTTCTCATTCGAAAAAATAAATACAATAAAAATATATATTGAAAATAAATTACCGGTCAACATTGTTCCCGATTGATCAAAGCTCAGAACTCTTATATTATTGATCTGACTTAGCGCTTGCATCTGTGCTAACGAATGGAATCATTAACAGTGGTTAGTTCGTTATGTTCACCTGCGTCCCCCGGATTTGCCTCCTGGATGTGCCTTTTTACCAAAACGGCTATCTTCGCCTTCTCGCGGACGTAAAACGAACTACCCCAACGCGCAGTCTGCGCAATGGGCAACAGTCTAGAGACGCTGCTGACGGTTTTGGCGAGATGCCGGGCAAAAAGCTATTTTAAACTTGTCCCGCGACTCCTGCGGTGTCTATGGACATCCCACAAACAAACAAAAACCGACTCTCGGAGAATGAGTGCACAACTAGTAAACAAATAGTCGCTTACAGATATGTCCGATATATTTCCCCCCATTTTTTATATTACAATTGTATAGCTAATAGTCTATGTGTATTTTATAGATTTACTGAGGTGAATGAACCTACAGCAGTTAAGGTGATAATGGATAGGGTTTTCCAAATAGCATTTTAAAGTTGTTTAATTTAATAGAAATGCAATAAATGAGCTTCAACTTTCAAAACATTTCAACTTTCAAATCCCCCTCCCCTCTTTCCAGACCTCACTAAAACTCAAACCCTAGTTACTGCCCTGGGCTCGCCAACGTGCCATGTCATGGTGTTCCACAGTGGTCAGGGTTGGAAGGTCATTGAGCGTGAGCCGAGGACCCAGTAACCAGGCAGGCATGAGGTAGCCTGGATGCCTTCACTGCAAAGGGGTCCTACTGAGGGGGATGTGGAGAAAGCAGAGGGTCGGCGGGGAAGCGGTTTGAAGGTGTGAGGTTATTTGGGTAGCCGGGAGGGGGACGTATATCCTGAAAGGTGACCTGGGCGCTGTCAAGGCCAGGTGGGCTGGAATGTGCTGTTGCGTGTGGGATCCTTCCCTGAGTGGCCATGCTGTCACCCGGCCTACACTATTCTGGGCTATTTATACTGCACTGTGGGAAAAGGATGGCACCAGCAGTGGGAGCTGGGTTCTGCAGGGTTTATTTCCCTGTCATATTTATGACCTGGAGACTCAAAGACATGATACATAGAACCAGCCACTAGCTGGGTCAAGGTCTGTTTGTGGTATGGTAGAGTTGGAGCTGATATGACTGGAGCAGATTAGTTAGAGGAATATGGGGAGCCCTGAGGTTCTCAGGTCAGTACCAGGACCTCTGTAATACACAATAACAAATGCATGTGTATGTTTGTCATTTGACTTGGTATATGGGCTGGAGTTGGAGTTCATGGTGCCAGCTCTCTCCCCTCTGGAGTCATATCCTGTCAGTACACTAAGGTCAAACTAATCTGCCATAGTCCATGGCCTTTTAACCACACTGACACACAGACTGAGAGAGAGAGAGAGAGAGAGAGAGAAAGAAAGGGAGGGAGGGGAGAGTGGGAGAGAGAGGGGGGGGATACAAAAAGTGTTGCTGTTGTAAGTCAGATGTTCTTCTATATCAGTGATGAGTGTTTATCAGTGAGGTGCAAGTGAGATGAAAGCACTGGTGTGTGTGTTTGTTCATGTTTGTGAGTTAGTGTCTGACATACAGAGAAATTTTGTTTTTTATTTATTTATTTAACTAGGCAAGTCAGTTAAGAACAAATTCTTATTTACAATGACGACCTACCCCAGCCAAACCCGGACGACGCTGGGCCAATTGTGCTCCGCCCTATGGAACTTCCAATCACAGCCGGATGTGATACAGCCTGGATTCAAACTAGGGACTGTAGTGACGCCTCTTGCACTGAGATGCAGTGCCTTAGACTGTTGCGCCACTCGGGAGTCCCGAGTGTAAAGTGAGTGAGACTGGCGTTTCTCCAGGCGGAGGTTAATTGTATCATCACCAGCTGTTAGAGGAAAGGCATGACTGGTATTCACACCTCACAGTTTTCTCTCAGACCAGAGGCCAGGGATCCAGATAGGACACTATTAATAAACCCAGATGGTGCATCTCAACACCATAACCATGGGCCTCCACAGGTGAAATCTGACTGTGTTGTAAATGGTCTATATCTTTGTGTACCCCGTATAATGTCCGACCTATTGAGTTATACATTTACGTACATTTTCTATTTCTGTTGGCAGACCCATGGCTTTGCCATGAATTATCATGTTGTGACGTGTTTAGGGCCACACAGCAACAGACACCTTGGGCAGTACCCGCAAGTGATCACGGTGGGAACTAATCTGTTGTAAGGCAATGGTGAGCAAGTGGATTTATTATGAGGAAAATGCTGTCTTGTTGTACACATACGCTCATGTGTTGTTATGACGGCTGTGGACGTATAGCAGGCCTGTGATCGGGTAGTAAGGTACACAGATGGGGATGGAGGAAGTAGGCCCGGAGAACAGCCCTGCTCCACGCTGCACTGTGGTCCTCTATGAGAAGAGGACAGTTCCCAGGCCCCTGTGTGTACGTTGGGGGTTGGGGGGATAATAACTCACAAGGTCCCGCTGACTTCCTCTTTCGGCCCTCGCTTTTACAACCCCATCGTCCACTACCGTGCAGCTGCTGGATGGGAGGGAGCTGAATGGGAGGGAGCGTGAGAGAAGAGGAACAGGAAGAGACAGGGAAGCATAAGGAAAGCTGGGAGAAGAGAAACACACTGGTTTAATGACACTGATTGTTATTGATATTATTCAATACTGTTATAGTAAATATGATTATGTCTAAGTTGTAGAACTACAATAGAGGGGGTATTACTGTAGTAGAAACTGGTAACACTGCATGTACGTTGCACAGTCACATCCATCATTTAAAGTCATGGTACTTTACATAGGACAGTTGTGTGTGTGGGCCTTTATTCTCACATCCTGTCTAGTGAGGCTCTTGGCCTGGACTGAATGAATCCATGTTTCATAAGCTTGGAACAACAATCTGTCATTGAATTTCCCATCAAACAAGGTTTACAGCATGTGGCTTGGATGTCATCAATTAAATGTGCTGTTGCTTTTTAAAGTAAAAAATGTGCAAGAGACATGAGGGACTATGTGTATCTATTTGTGTGTTTGCGAGTCTTTTGCAGTAAACGTCTTTAATCAAGTTAGCGTGTCATGCATTGTCTATTGTATCTATGTCGCTGTGGTCTAAATTTGTATGCCAAGCTCTATGCCATTAATGTGATTGTGTGTGTGTGTGCGTGTGTGTGTCTGCCTGTGTCTGTGTGTATATATAATCCGTTTATGGTGTGTTTAGTGCGTGTGCAGTTTTACCTGACCCCTGATCACTCTAAGTATTTTAATCCAATCAGCTTTGTTTTCACATGACTGTCACGCACCCCCTGCTGCCATGGTAACATACAGAGGAGGGTGAGAGAAAGGACAGGAGGGGGAGCAATACATCACTCTCTCAACTCCTTCGATCCTTTTATCAATTTGACATTTCAGCTTTCCCATGTGGTGAAATTCTACTCCCCATTCCCTGCTAATGCTACATAGTAGATCTGTGTCTGAGGTGAAGTATGAGAGCTTACCGAATATGGAAAGATAAAACAGGGGAGACAGGGCAGTGAGAGATTTTGCAGGCCTCAAAAACATTGTGACTTGATGGTTTACAAGCAGCAAGGGGAACATGGGAGCTTTGAGATTTGCAAAGAACAGAGGAGCGAGGAAGGAATTGCTGAAGTTGCGAGATGCTGATACATATTAAAAAGGACATTTGACAGGAAATTCAGAAGGGCACACGAATCATGCACGCTCTAACTATAGAGTACATGTCACAGAAGGAACAGGGCTGTTGTTTGGAATGTTGACATCCAGCTTGTGGCTTATAATATAACCACACTAGAGTTAAAGGAGAAGGTGGTTTTCTGCACTTTGTAAAATATATATACAGTGCATTCGGAAAGTATTCAGACCCCATGACATTTTCCACATTTTACTTTGTTATAGCCTTATTCTAAAACTGATGATTTATTTTTTGTTGCATCAATTTACACACAATACCCCATAATGACAAAGCAAAAACAGGTTTTTAGAAAAGTATTCAGACCCTTTGCTATGAGACTCGAAATTGAGCTCAGGTGCATATTGTTTCCATTGATCATCCTTGAGATGTTTACAACTTGATTGGAGTCCACCTGTGGTCAATTCCATTGATTGGACATGATTTGGAAAGGCACACACCAGTCTATATAAGGTCCCACAGTTGACAGTGCGTGTCAGAGAAAAACCAAGCAATGAGGTCAAAGGAATTGTCAGTAGAGCTCCGAGACAGGATTGTGTTGAGGCACAGAAGGGTACCAAAAAATGTCTGCGGCATTGAAGGTCCCCAAGAACACAGTGGCCTCCATCATTCTTAAATGGAAGAAGTTTGGAACCACCAAGAACATTCCTGGAGCTGGCAGCCCGACCAAACTGAGCAATCGTGGGAAAAGGGCCTTGGTCAGGGAGGTGACCTAGAACACGACGGTCACTCTGACAGAGCTCCAGAGTTCCTCTGTCGAGATGGGAGAACCTTCCCGAAGGACAACCATCTCTGTAGCACTCCACCAATCAGGGATTTATGGTAGAGTGGCCAGACGGAAGCCACTCCTCGGTATAAGGCACATGAAAGCCTGCTTGGAGTTTGCCAAAAGGCACTTAAAGGACGCTCAGACCATGAGAACCAAGATTCTCTGGTCTGATGAAACCAAGATTGAACTCTTTGGCCTAAATGCCAAGCGTCACGTCTGCAGTAAACCTGGCACCATCCATACGATGAAGCATTGTGGTGACATCATGCTGTGGGGATGCCTTTCAGCAGTAGTGACTGGGAGACGAGTCAGGATCGAGGGAAAGATGAACGGAGCAAAGTAAAGACAGATTCTTGATGAAAACTTGCTCCAGAGTGCTCAGGACCTCAGACTGGGGTGATGGTTCACCTTCCAGCAGGACAACGGGCCTAAGCACACAGCCAAGACAACGCAGTAGTGGCTTCGAGAAAAGTCTCTGAATGTCCGTGAGTGGCCCAGCCAGAGCCCGGACAGAATTTGAGAGGATCTGCAGAGAAGAATGGGAGAAACTCCCCAAAAACAGGCTTGTAGCGTCATACCCAAGCAGACTCGAGGCTGTAATCGCTGCCAAAGGTGCTTTAAACAAAATACTGAGTAAAGGGTCTGAACACATATGTAAATGTCATATTTCAAAAAAATAATTTTTACTTTGTCATTATGGGGTATTGTGGGTAGATTGATAAGGAAAAAAACTATTTAATCCATTTTAGAATAAGGCTGTAACGTAACAAAATGTGGAATAAGTAAAGGGGTCTGAATAGTTTCCTAATGCAGTTGAAGTCGGAAGTTTGCATACACTTAGATTGGAGTCTCTAAAACTCGTTTTTCAACCACTCCACAAATTTCTTGTTAATAAACTAGAGTTTTGACAAGTCGGTTAGGACATCTACTTTGTGCATGACACAAGTCCTTTTTCCAACAATTGTTTACAGACAGATTATTTCACTTATAATTCACTCTATCACAATTCCAGTGGGTCAGAAGTTGACATACACTAAGTTGACTGTGCCTTTAAACAGCTTGGAAAATTCCAGAATATTATGTCATGGCTTTAGAAGCTTCTGATAGGCTAATTGACATAATTTGAGTCAATTGGAGGTGTACCTGTGGATGTATTTCAAGGCCTACCTTCAAACTCAGTGCCTCTTTGCTTGATATCATGGGAAAATAAAAAGAAATCAGCCAAGACCTCAAAACAAATTGTAGACGTCCACAAGTCTGGTTTATCCTTGGGAGCAATTTCCAAACGCCTGAAGGACCACGTACGCAAGTATAAACACCATGGGACCACGCAGCCGTCATACCGCTCATGAAAGAGACGCGTTCTGTCTCCTAGAGATGAACGTACTATTGTGCGAAAAGTGCAAATCAATCCTAGAACAACAGCAAAGGACCTTGTGAAGATGCTGGAGGAAACAGGTACAAAAGGATCTATATCCACAGTAAAACAAGTCCTATATCGACATAACCTGAAAGGACACTCAGCAAGGAAGAAGCCGTAGAACCGTTTGGCCATAATGACCATTGTTATGTTCGGAGGAAAAGGGGGAGGCTTGCAAGCCGAAGAACACCATCCCAATTGTGAAGCACAGAGGTGGCAGCATAATGTTGTGGGGGTGCTTTGCTGCAAAAGGGACTGGTGCACTTCATAAAATAGATGGCATCATGAGGGAGGAAAATTATGTGGATATATTGAAGCAACATCTCAAGACATCAGTCAAGAGGTTAAAGCTTGGTCGCAAATGGGTATTCCAAATGACCAATGACCCCAAGCATACTTCCAAAGTTGTGGCAAAATGGCTTAAGGACAACAAAGTCAAGGTATTGGAGTGGCCATCACAAAGCCCTGACCTTAATCCTATAGAAAATTTGTAGGCAGAACTGAAAAGGCGTATGCAAGCAAGGAGGCCTACAAACCTTTAGCCAATGAGGAATGAGCCAAAATTCACCCAATTTATTGTGGGAAGCTTGTAGAAGGCTACGCAAAAAGTTTGACCCAAGTTAAACAATTAAAGGCAATGCTACCAAATACTAATTGAGTGTATGTAAACTTCTGACCCACTGGGATGTGATGAAAGAAATAAAAGCTGAAATAAATCTCTCTCTCTACTATTATTCTGACATTTCACATTCTTAAAATAAAGTGGTGATCCTAACTGACCTAAGACAGGGAATTTTTACTACGATTAAATGTCAGGAATTGTGAAAAACTGAGTTCAAATGTATTTGGCTAAATTGTATGTAAACTTCCGACTTCAACTGTATATATTTTTATTATTATAATTCATTGAACGTTTTAAATGATCACTGTATGTCTAATAAACAATGTTGTGTGTTGTGTGTGTTTATTTAATTAAAACAACATGTTTTTTTATTATTTATTTCCCTGAGCCGCCTTTTGCCATTGAAATGCTGTCTGATCATGTGGGGCGTGTTTATACAAATTTAAATATAATTACGTACTCAGCCCTGATTGGCAGATAGGATCGTCTAGACCAGGGTTGCAAACTCATTTCACGGAGGGTCTAGTGTCTGCTGGTTTTTGGTTTATCCTTTCAATAAAGACGTAGACAACCAGGTTAGGTGATTTCCTTACTAATCAGTGCCCGTAATTCATCAATCAAGTACAAGGGAGGAGCGAAAACCCACAGAGACTAGGCCTTTTGTACAACGAGTTTTAACGATCTGAGGTGTGTTCAGTGCGTTATGGTGATGTTGGATATGCTTTCACCTGTCCAGTGCTATCAAATCAGTACAGTTGAAGGAAATAAGACGAGGAGAGGGAGCCATATAACTTAAGATTCAACTCCATATTCAACTCTTTGTGGTTCCCCAGAGTCCTCTCAGGGACCCAGGTGTGGTTAAAACGGACCAGAGGTATACCACTGAGCCGCTGGAGAAAGAGGCTCAGAGGACTCTAATGCCTTCTCTCAACATAGCGAAAGGCTGTGCTCCAATCCTCCTCAACTACCTGAGAAGTTGAAGTCTAACTGATGGGTACGTCCCATGTCTTTCACTAACCTCAAATACAATAACAGCAATCACTACACACAACCTCAACCGTACCCTTCACTCTAACCATAAGCCTAGAACAAATGGCTCGTCTACTCGGTAATCACTATTAACGGAATAGACACTTGTTGTAGCTAATGGCTATCTGGTGACACGGTAACTTCATTAACATCAGTGAACACCAACTAAAATATATATATATATTTTTTTATCCAGCCAATGGAGAGTGATCAAGCATGGCATGAAGAATAACGTAAGTCTCTTTAGATAGGGTTCTGGTGAAAAGTAGTGCATTATATAGGGAATAGAGTGTCATCTAAGAGGCAAAACAAAATTAAGATATTGACAAAACCCTACACTGTTGTTGGCTAAAGCTGACGTTCGAGTAGCTATCCATGCTGTGCCTGAAGATCGTTAAGATCGTGACCCAGACGGGGGTGAACCTGAGGAGTGGAGCCTTATCCCGGAGGACAGAAGGTTGCTGGCTCTTGAGATTAAATACTGGTCCAAGTAGCTGATGAGGAGATGGCAGGGCAGCTCTCCTCTCTCATACCTTACTGCCTCCTCTGATGACCTATACACCTTTGCAGAGGAG
Organism: Oncorhynchus kisutch; assembly: GCF_002021735.2. Taxonomy (NCBI): domain Eukaryota; kingdom Metazoa; phylum Chordata; class Actinopteri; order Salmoniformes; family Salmonidae; genus Oncorhynchus; species Oncorhynchus kisutch. The sequence continues at coordinate 34,099,183 of NC_034186.2, forward strand.
TCGGTGAAGCACTGTTTGCTGCCATCTCTGATTCCCCCCTCATCATGGGGGTTGGATCTGGTGGGACCATCCCATAGTGTGTTGAACCACAGCATCCCAGGTACTTCGTGTTACTCCCACTTCTAAATGGACCCTCCCAATAGTCAGCGGACATGACAACATCTCAGCAGCTCATCAGACGAGTCCTGTCTGAGTTCTGCTCTGCGTCCAGCTGCTCCATGAATCCCGCGTATCCACAAGGTGTTCAGGGTCGTAAATAAAGAGCAGAGAATCGAGGCTCAGCAGAAAGGAAGGATTTTCCTTTGTTTTCCAATGACCAAACTCAGGATCTTCAAGGTACATCAGACGGATTATTGTTTTTTCTAATTAGGTTGTGTTATTGATGTGGGGATGACAGAAATACAAGAGCGACATCTGCTATTCAACACTATACTGTTGGCTTTGGGATTAGGAGGAGTTACATTTATTTACATATTCCCTTTGTAATTTATTTCTGTTTCAACCGCTAGCTTTCCAAGAGAGGACACAAGAACTGCCAGTCAGTCCAGGACAATATTTCCTCTGCTGATGGAAATTGCCACATTAACAATATTTGAGAGCTCAACTGTAACTAGATTTGTAGTTTTGTCTAGGTGTGTGTTAGGAACATGTAAATAGCAGTTGCTACGGAACAATGATAAATACATGGCTCTCATTCCTTCACTCTCTACCCCCCACCCTCTCCTGTCTTTAGCCCCTCATATTGATCCTCATGGTGCTGAGCCTTTAGTTCAATAGATTTCTTCATCCATCTTTCAGCTGGAGGATCCCAAAAAAGACTCATCATCAGGGTCTTCTCAGCCATGGCCAAAGGCCTGAGGAACCCATTCAAACACACCTCCAACGAGACAGAGTGATTTGACTAGCAAGAGAGTTATTTGACAAGAGGCATCAACAGTATGAAAGTATTTCAAAGTAAATTTCATGAAATAAATGCAAATTGTTTTACAGACTTGAGCATATGGGCTGATTCCAGCGATGTAACATAGACTAGAATAACAGTGACTATAGTGATAGGCTGCGTTATCATTTTGAATCCATTAAGTATCATCGGTATCTGATGTGTCCTTCCTGTAAAGACTGTCTCTGCTAGGTCAGTCACACACACACACTTCCCTTGAAGATGAGAGTATGGTGAGAGGTGAAAAGGTTAGCCTGTGCCCTGTGGTTAGCTTTGCATGCTACTACTGACGCTACCCTCTGCTGCTTCTCATTTCTGCTATGCCCACTTCCTGTTCAAACTATGTGAGCAGAAACAGGCTTCAGCACTTTCTAAATGTATGTAGATAATTGTTTTTTCCACCCCGGAAGCAGCAGTCTATATTCTTCTTCCAATACCACCCTAAGATTTTGTGCATTAGTCTTCGCCGCAACAGTACAAGTTGCAAAGGAATGCCATTTTCACTTGCAACATTATCATAAGCAAAGGGCACCAACTGCTGGCTGGGATAGGTATAGCATGAGCTGATGCATGAACCAGGCCTACCAGTAGCTGCTGGTTCTTTTAAACAAACACAACTTGAACAAAACACAGCTGATAACACACCTTCCTCTTATGTATTTAGAGGTCTGACTTTGACCTGATGGTATGCATGGACTACCACTGGCTGTGTTCCAAAGTTCATGACCAAGCACAGGGCAGGAATACAAGTGTTTCGATAGAACGATACAGCAAGAATCTTGACTTGTTACCAAGTTTGCATTCTGTAGTAGAAATTCAATACTTTAGTGAAAATCATTTTATTTATAGCAGACGAAACAGTGAAGTTGAAATTCATTATCCTATCCAGCCACTGATTAGCATAAGCCAGCTACATAACATAAACTAGCTACAATTCTCATCCAGATTTTTTTTTTAACATGGTGTCTTCACTTGTGTAAACTTTTTACAAAATAAAAGATGCCCCCTTTAGACATCAACTGATGAATGTGTCTGGTCTGGTGTTAAACTGTTCCAATCTCTCAGCGTGAAGATGAAGGTGAATGAGGAATATTATTTCTGCAGCCAATATCACATGTAATGTGATTGATCACCCCAGAACAGCAGGTTAACCATTAAGAAATCTCCACCAAACCACAATGCCAACATAATAATAGTAGTGTTATTAACGGCAAAGCCCTTATGATGTCCTCTGAGTAAATATAACTATGTAGATTTTTCTCTCTTACTGCTATACACAACTAAATTGATAAGAGAAGATATGTCATCATACAGGATTTGGTAACACACACAAAACAAACAAACATTCTCACATGCAATACTCTACACTCTTTCAACTCCAAGGTATAACCACTACAGGATGACTACCTAATTGCTAATAAAACATAACATGTAATTACTTTATAGATATATGGACAGACAGTTGGGAAAAACAAGTCTTCAACAGTCTTGTGTTAAAAGGAGGGATCCCATATTGGATAGAATGTGAGACCAGAGCTCAACTTCTTCCAGCTCTTCTCCAACCCCTCCCCTATCTCCTCTCCTCTCTCAGAGCCACCAGAAGCGGACGTAGACGATAAGCATAATGAAGAAGACCCCGCCTGCGGCCAGCTTAGCATAGGTGGAACGAGTGTTCAGGTACTTGGCATCGCTTCTGTACTTCTTTGACAGGCTGGACAGA